>NC_139941.1:27084358-27151858 GCF_963454915.1 Gymnoscopelus microlampas
TAGACACTGTCCCAAACAGGCTGGGTAGATGCACATAGCACCAAGACATAAGACATTACAGACAACTCATGGATTCATCTCCAGCTGTTTATGGCTATTTTGCTCCTAGCTGATTACAGAGGTTATAAATCTGGAGCAGAACGCTGACTCAAATTTGGCTTGAACGTACAGTACAATAAATGCACACATTATTCTCCTTTTTCCCACTTGACCTAATTTTGTGAAATTCAGAGCTGCCCCCTATGAATGCGTGGGTGTACTGCTTTTCTTCTTTCTCTCGTTCTCATTCCGCCTCACTTCAGCACATTCTCATTTCCATCCATCTCACCTGTCTCTCTCTCTCTGTCTCTCTCTCTCTCTCTCTCTCTCGAATGCTCGCTCCCTCACTCACTCACTCGCCTCTGTCCGGGTCTTGTTTAACAGAATCTAAAGAATGGGGTCTGAAACAGGAAGGCATTGTGTTGCCACTGATGATGTGATCAGTAAAAAACGCATCCTGCTGTGGAGCAAAGTATAGCATATGTGAGGTAGGTTCCCTCCAGCTAGGACCATATTACTTCATCAACTATATCTGGTACACATGCTGTGTGTATGTGTGCTCTGTGCACACAAGCTCACTCATGGATTTCTTTTGTATACCTCTGCTCTTGGGGGGTAAATATATCTGGACGTAACATAGTAAACTAGCATATAACTGTACAGTACTTGATATGCAACATTTTGGGCACAGCGATCTGCACTGAACTATAAACTGTAATTTCTATACCATGTATTTTTGCAAATTAACTCAGTCTTCCATACCTGGGCGTTTTACTCTTTGTGATTTTAACTATATTTATTACAGTAGCCTATATACACAGCAGGCCTACCTACAGCAGTTGGCAATTCATTGCCGTACCCAGTGGTATGAGCACAATGGCTGACAAATCAGAGGAGTGTTACACGTTCATGTGCAGATTTTCCAAGGTGGTCTAGTGATTTGAAAATGACCTTCTTATGCAATGCTACACTACAATCAGTTTTACACCAGCTAGAGATGAATCAATGAAAACCTGCTATAAATGTACTACATGCACCCAGTATCAATATCAGTGGCACAGCAGGCTTTTTAATAGTGAGTATAATGGCATGGGAGTACTTCTATTAGGTCGCTGCAAGAAAAGAACCTGGGCACTACCTCAAAATGACTTCCACAACATAATACAACACTAAACAAGCAAGAGAATCCCTGTACAGTATTTGAATGGGATACCTGTATCCCAAGTCCAATATCTGGATGTCGGAATGAGGGGGCTTCACAAGACCATGTGGGCGTTTCGCGACACCTAGATTATTGGTTCAAATGGTTGAAGAACAGCCTTCTTTTCCCATTGCCGCTATCCCTTCCCATGCTCTGGAGGGGCGGTCACAGATTCCCGAGTCTGCCCGTCTGGGTGCGAAAGATCGCGCCCCCGCGGAGGTCGAGGGATCTCCGGGGCGTACAGGACAGACATACAGAACTGCCGCAGCTTGTTTCTAAATAAACTATTCATTTTAGCGGATAAATACATCAAATAAACAAACTGCTTCACATGAAAAATGTTGGTGTAATTAAGATATTCGATAGGGATATGTTTGATATAGACAGATTTACAAATAAAAGAGTGTCATGCATTCAATTACAACCTGGTATCCCAGTCACAATGACATTACTTACACTGTATGTCATTTGTTCTTGTTTCTAAATATGAAATAGCAAATGACTGGATATTAAGGATAAAGGATTGGGGGGGGGGACAATGGCACTCGAGCATTAGTTTTGTGTCGGATGTTGGGCAAAATGTTTGTATGTCTTGTTCAAGCCCATGTACACAATCATCCTAAAAAAGCAACAACTGTAGTTTCATCAGAATTACTAATAAAGGTTAAGGCTGTTAAGGCTACTAGTATCACTTAATTTCCAGTCGAGATGACACTGTTCCTTCCTGATGTAATTTAATTGGTAACGTGTGTTTTCTCTGCACAATCATCTTCTTGCATTACAGAATTCAACAGGACACGCCTCTCTTTGGATTTCTCTCCAAGGGGAACAAACGCATGGCCACCATATCAACATTACAATAACATTACAACAATCCCATGGGGAACATTTACCAATATCATTTAATTACCCTTTACCCATAGAATCCTTTTGGTTTCGACTGTATTTGAGAGACAATCCTGTGAGATTTTCTCAGAAAGGGTGTATTTTAAGGGGGAAAAAAAGAAAATTTACAGAAAACTTCAGAAGCTGCCGGCAAATATTGCTGAGCTCTATCACTCTGTAGAAAGCCCTAATGAGTAATGGGGCTTGAAATAATGATGAAAGAAAACTGTGGCTGGTGTCTTTATCAAAAATTAAAATGCCTTCATCATGATAGTATTTCAACATGAGTCCAGTGCAGTTTCAGCGCTGCTGTTAAATACCCTTGTTGAAAACTCACTGTTAAACACTTTTGAATTTTTGATAGAGGGGGTGGGGGAACAATGTGTTGGTGTGCCCTCATCACAATTTGTCCTCAGGAACTGTGCAATAAGCGCCATCTGGATTTTTACTCAACTCTAAGGTAGCAACTCGGCACTTTGTCGTGGATTATTTTGTAGAAACTGGGCTCTCTGTCATTTTAATGGGGATTTGAATGTATGCCTCCATTAAAAATGTCTTCAGTATTAATCATTATTCGAGACTTCTATAAATGTGTAAAAAAAATTGCCAGCAAGGCAAAGTTTCAACCAAATGTGCTTCAACAGAATGTGTATTTTATAAAAAATTATAAAACAAGCTTGGTTACTGTCTGTGTATGAAAGTGTTATAGTTGTTAAATTTGTTTCTGGGTGGTTTCATCTATATACGAGCACCTCTCATAAATATAGAAATAGAAAAGTTGAACTCATCTGTAATGTTAGTCTCTCTTTTTTGACTTTTTCTTTCTCCTCTAAACTCAGCCTTTCGTTTATCAACTCATAACAGAATATCCCTTAGTTTATCCGATTAACCTGGTAACTTCAGGTCAAGAATATTTTCACACACTGCGCGAACTCCTCCAGAGAGCGGGAATAAAGTGTATTTATATGTTTGAGTTGATTAATACTGTTGATATTTCATGGTGCTGCACATACCGTACTCCAGTGTGAAAAAATTAAGGGGTTGCAGACAGTTTACACGCAACAAATTTGGTTAGACTCTCAGGCAATAATGAGGAAACGTTTGAAGCACTATTTCAAAGATAACCCTTTGACTTTATGTAGCACAGGAAAATGCATGTTATTTTGAGTACGCTAAATGGATACATCTGTAACTGGGACATCCATGGACAAAACTATGCTGAGCTATTGATTTACTATGAACTTTGACAGCTTTTGAAATTTCTAGATTATTCCAGTGTTAAGAGAATACACTCATATCTCCGACTCAGATCAAAGGGTTCCGTTCTATGCCATGATTAAAGATTAACACACAGAGAGAGAGAGAGAGAGAGAGAGGGGGGGGGGGGGGGAGGGGGGGAGAGAGAGGGGGGGAGAGAGAGAGAGAGAGAGAGAGAAATGAGAGAGAAATGAGAGAGAGAGAAATGAGAGAGAGAGAAATAGAGAGAAATAGAGAGAGATTGAATACCAAGTTATTCAATAAAATGGAATTATACAATTTGTTTGTTCGAAATTCAGGTTGACCCATGGCAATTGGTTTGGATTGCATCTATCTTTTGGGGTATTGAAGGTGAAATTGAAAGCAGAGATCGTCGGAAATGCATGCACACATGCAAACAATCTCGACAGGTTTCCTTATAAAACTTGCATGAGCTGCAATTTGCTCGTTGAAGCAGAACGTTGCATCGTGGCTGGATTTATCCCCCCATTCTGTTGCTAACTGTACTGTGAAAAGGCCTGTTTCTGATACAAATAACAAGTGTATCCATCCATGCACACTGAGCTAAACCACAACATCCCCAGATGCCCCGTCTCTGTCTCTCATGCACATACCCATAAAACATGCCTCTTAAGCCTCTTCTCACATCAAATACTTGCTCTGTCCACTTTGACCATCTTCTCTGTCCCACCTGACATCAATTGGTCCACCTGCAGCCATATGAAAGATTCACGGAGCGCTTACACGCACCGAATCACACCGCATGCATTATGCAGCAGGTCCACTCGTGTAGGTGTCCAAGCCTTTCCTCCCACTCATCTTCCTACTCTCCTCTCTTTCTATCCTTGACTTGCATTACCTACACAGTGTAATCCTGGGTATTAAAGCTCTATTATGTTTTGAGACTCTTTGAGTCTCCAACCGGATATATTAGCATCTTTCCTACAGTCATCAAATTGTTGGCTCAGGAATGTGTGACAAAAACAAAAACATCTCCATGAATTCAATGCTTCATGGGGTGTGTAATTGATAGAAAATAAGATTTTTGGGGGGTGAACTACTCCTTTAATGCAATATAACTTATACAATTTGGGTGGTTGTATTTGGTCTCCCTTCCCTTCTATTGAGACTTTCAGATCCTGTGTCTAGGTTGGACACGACCTTTGACACATTCATATTTCTGGTTTGACACAAATTTGGACCTAAAGGTCAAAATTCTATTTCTCCCCAGAGCAAGCAGGTAGGCTCTATTTGCTCAGTGGTAAAAGTTTCTGCACTTGTGCAGGAGACCGGGGTTCAAATCTGGGGTAGAACAGGAAAGTTACAGTACATAGAGCCAGCTTTAAGTTAACTCAGAGAGTGCACAAAATGTACCCAAATCCATTACATTTGTACACCTTGAGTTACAAATGGGTGAATTGACACTCTATTTAACCTATTAAATCCAGGAACGCGTCTGTATCATTTCAACATTTTTATACTTTGCCTTTTCAAAAGTAACAGATTTTTTTTTTTAAATGTAATCGATCAAGCTCACAACGCGTCAATATTTTCACTATTTTAAAATGTTTTCAAAATAATAATAAAAAACTCCTAATAAGATTAGGAGTAAGGCATAAGGCGCCGTGCAAGTCTTTGTGTGTCACACACTCATAAATATGTGCACTGTGCAGAGACATGACATGGTCAAAATATTTTTTGTCGCCCACTTTGAAAATCACTGAACTATAGGAATCAGTATGGACTGAAAAATATTCCAGTGGATAGTGCTGCATCATGAGAAGCTGCCAGCACAAAGCCACAGACCACCCACTGGGCTCTGGATCTGCAATCCCCCTCTCCTGCTATTTATCTCCCCCTCTGTTGCAAATCCACTTTTTCTCCATCTCTCCATTTGCAAATGTATTTCCCGTTCCCACAGTTCTCCTTTCTCTGTAGCCGTGAGTCCTTTAGCTTGGCTCGCGCTCTCTCTCTCTCTCTCTCTCTCTCTCTCTCTCTCTCTCTCTCTCTCTCTCTCTCTCTCTCTCTCTCTCTCTCTCTCTCTCTCTCTCTCTCTCTCTCTCTCTCTCTCTCTCTCTCTCTCTCTCTCTCTCTCTCTCTCTCTCTCTCTCTCTCTCTCTCTCTCTCTCTCCCCCTCCTCCCTCTATCTCCTTGGTTTTTTCATTTTGTATATTATCTCCATGTTCATCCCTGCTTCAACGGCTGCTCAGAACAGTGCATAATATATAGCGTGCTGTGAGATATGTAAATCGGTGTTCATATGACCATCTTCAGCTTGATGTGAAACATATCCCACATGCAGACAGGCTCTCCATCCAAGAAATGACAGAATGACTTCCTTGTGCAGTTCCTCACGTAAAACATGTTGCTAACGGATCATGCTCTTTGATTAGTACACAGTCAGTGTTACTCTAATTGTCAGTGTTCCTCTAAAGCTTCTTCTATTTGAACTTTTTGTACATGTAAAAGTATTCTATTCAATACAATTTCTGTTAAGCTTATTAATGCTTTTATATTTATATCCCATTGATGTTGTAATTTCGTCTACTTACAGTTTTTCACAATTGTTAACACACAAAAAGCCAAAATTCGGCACAATTTTCACAACCTTAACTTCATGTACTAATCGCTCCACCCAATTTGGCACTACTTCACACTCCCTTATCTGCATTAGACTCTGACTTTCCTTCTTTACACTCTGATGTCAATTACATTATCACCTTGTTGTCCAAACACTACACACAATGTTCAGTTGTTGCACACACTTCTCACATAAAATCTCAAAGCATCAATCTACAACACACCTTGTTGTCCAAACACTACACAATGTTCAGTTGTTGCACACACTTCTCACATAAAATCTCAAAGCATCAATCTGCAACATACAAATAGTCAAATCTCTAAACATTCAGGTCTGGTGAGCAATTTGCACCACCGGGCTGCTCCAGTGCGTGAGTGGTTCCAGGACCACCCCAGGTATTTCTGTACCTTCGACCTTATTCTCCTTTCCTGAATCCCATTGAGGAGTTCTTTTGAGCTTGGAGGTGGAAGGTATATGAACGGAACCCACAGAGCCGGGTCCTACTGCTCCAGGCCATGGAGGAGGCTTGTGGCGACGTCACTGTTAGGGCTGTGAATCTTCTGCTACAGTATCTCACGATTCGATTCGATTCCGATTCTTGGGGTCACGATTCCGATTATTTTCAGATTTTTTTCAAAACAAACGATTCTCGATTGAAACATGTTTTTTTCCAATTCAAAATTGAAAAATGTCATTATACAAAAATCGTGAAAATCGATTGCAGCCCTAGTCACTGTTGAGGCCTGTCAGGGCTTCATGCGCCACTCGAGGCGTTTCTTCCAACGCTGCTTGGACAGGGAGAACATTGCCTATGATGTGGATGAGGCCCTCTGGCCAGACATGAACCGGAGGCATGATGCCTAAATCATGTCGAGAAATAAAACTTTTTTGGCTGCATATTTGTGTTTTGTTTTATGTTTGACTATGAAAAAAGTAGGCCTACACTGAGTCATTTTACAAAAGGAGAAATGTCTCATCCTCCAGAGTCATTGTCATTCATATGGTGTGTTCTATTTATATGATTGTGTTTTCAATTTTGCCCTGCAGTGTGCTGCAAATGTTTGGTAGTGTGCAGCAAATGCTTAGTTGTGTGTACTCAATGAATGGTATGTGTGTGTCATTTGAAAATATGGCTGTGTGTACCAAATGAAAACACGAGTTCCATTTTGTGAACAGTTAAAAGATTTGATGGCAAAGTGTCATTTTGCAAAGGGAGAGTAGGGTTTAGCATGTTGTGTGTGAGATTTGCAGTTTTGGTGTGTAGTTTTGAGAAAGCCGTTATTGTTTTGAGAAACGTGTGTTAACAATTGTGAAAAACTGTAAATACATGTTCTTCTGTACATCATATACTTTTTGTATGTTCTAAATTTCAATACAGCAATGCATTGATATTAACAAGAAAATGTATATCTTAATTTGTACTTTTGAATACTAGAATACTAGTATTCACTTCAGTATATACTTTGTCCACCGCTGCTAATGCTGATGTGTGAATGTCCAATGGGGGGTCCTTTGGGGCCTGCATGCATAGAAACAATTGTACTCAGCTGGCACCACTTAACCTCTTAAGTCATGTAAAAAGTCAGGTGATGCCACTTCGGGTCAGTGGGCTGATCTGTGGAAAGATTTATGCAAACGATGCATAGTTCACATTCTGAAACGATTCCACACTGCTGGTTCACCTCTGACATTTCCCTTTCTCTGGGGTTTATATGGTCATGTAATCTCTCAAGACAGATTCTGCTAGCAGCGGAATCTGTCAGCACCACTGCCCTAAACATGTAGTCAGTGGTGGAAAAAAGTACTCAAATATTTGACTTAAGTAAAAGTATTAATAATGCAATGTAGAAGTACTCCGTTACAAGTAAATGTCCGGAATGTCCGCGATGCGACGCGTTGTGAGCTTGTGGATCGGCTATTTTCAAATAGCCTATGTATAAAATAGGGCTGAAGTGGTTAATGTATGTTTTATTATATAATAATTTATATCTGCAAAGTAACTAGTAACTAAAATGTTCAAATAATTGTAGTGGAGTAAAAGTACAATATTTGCTTCTGAGATGTAGTGGAGTAGAAGTACAAGTATAGACAATTGGAAATACTCCAGCAAAGTAAACTTACCTCAAAATTGTACTTAAGTACAGTACTTGAGTAAATATACTTAGTTACTTTACACCACTGCATGTAGTGCTGTTGTTAGTAAGAATAAACACAGAAGCAGGGAGGAAGTGTACTAAGAAAGAGGAGGAGCCAAACCAAGTTCCTGTTTCTGCACAAAAAAGGAGGTGGTGCCCCTGGAGGCAAAAACAACCGAATGGGTTCCCAGATTGATGGTCATGTGACTTCATTTATCCATTTGTAACTGAGTGAGAGAGTGTACAAATGTGACCAAATGGACCGGTAACATTTGTACCCTTGGATTTAAATGTGCACCCAGGCTTTTTACAGTGTAGCTATAGCAACAAAATGTCTGTAAACATAGTGATAAAATCATAGATAATTAGCAGGATTAGAGTGTATGAGAGAGAGTATCTTTAAGTTAAGTTTAAAGATAGTATTTTTAAGTACATTTGACCTACAGTACTATGTTGCAATATTACATATAAAGACCCTTTGAATTGAATTGAAATGATATAGGTAGAGTGCGAGAGAGATGAGTTGCAGCTGATATGATACAATGAATCATTTCTACTGTATCCCCATTTTAAAACAACCATTTTCTCCCTCTCTCTCTCTCACGCACTTGCACACACCCACGTACATGCACGCGCACAGCTGAAGCAAAAACATACTAAATAGAGCAAGCTCACATGGGACACCAAACCAGGCCTCCATCTCTCAGTCACTCTCTCTGTTAATCACACACACACACACACACACACACACACACACACACACACACACACACACACATACACACACACACACACACACACACACACACACACACACACACACACACACACACACACACACACACACACACACACACACACACACACACACACACACATACACACACACACAGTCCTAGATATCAGATGCAGCCATGGGAGCCCCAGATAGGTGCAAACTGCTAATCAGGCCGATCAAAATAGAGCTCATCATCTTTAGGTTGAAATGAGGTTGAGATTGGGGTTATCTTTGTCCGTCCACTGGGCAATAATGGAAGAATCCATTTGGACTGCTGCAGTGATGATGGTAGGGTGTGGGTTGGTTATAACCTATATGTGCTGTGGCATGTAATTACACGATCTGTATCACACTGGAGATGATGCTGAAGCCATCAGGTGTTATCCGCACACCTGGGGAAAAGGGGCTAAATGGTTGGAAAGTGACAAACCGAACCAATGAGGTTGAACTAAGCTTGATGAGTGTGAGAAGATAAAAAACAATTGCTTGGCTTGTTATTTTATGGCACCCTTCTGCAGCACGGCAGCAAAGTACATTGCGGTGGTTTGGAAGTATCACGGTTGTTACTCGACTCTATGATAGCGTCAAAATAATAATCACCTTTTTTATCATTGGCCTCCGTATTTTGTCTGGTTCTGAGTAGTCCTGAGACGACCTTTTTTAATCCACTTGAACCCTAGCCACCCTATTCTGGGCATGTGAACATTCGGTGGAAACAGGCGAACATTCAGCAAGCTCACAATGCGGCACAACCAAGGGGCAAGTCTTAGATATTTACGATGAGGCCGACAAAATGGCCAGAGTGGCGCTGTTTTACCCTGCGCCAACCTGTGGTGTCAGAAAGAATTTATTGAATGGGTTTTTTGACAAACTTTAGACTAGATTTTCTTACTGTAATAAAAATTGTCATAAATTCTATATGCTTCCAGTCGCTAGTTTAAAGTCTCCTTTCAATCATCAGGATATGCGTTTTGCTAAATTATGGTCCTATTTATTATAAAATTGACAATAAAGTAGGCTATTCTCTAGGAGGGGCGGGATGATTTGATTGACAAGCTACACAACCAATAGCATTCATTCCCCGCCCCCCGCTCTTGATTGACAAGCTACCCAACCAATAATGGTCTGGTCTCATTCTGACGCGTATTGAAAGATGGCGGACCTACAGTCTTGGAACAATCGGCTTCATTTTCGGTCTGTAGAAAGCAGCGGAGTGGGTTTGTCCATCTCATTTATACAGTCTATGGGCACAACGCAGCAACGTGGCACATTGCGAGCTTGTAGATCGGCTATTTTCGCTATTTGACATACAACACCGTATATACGTAGGGTTTAGGTGAAACCAAACCCGTCTGAGTAGTTGTAGAGGTGCAGCCATCTAAATAGCATTTCACCGTTTTCTCCATTATACCACAATGTGCCACGACTAACTAGCAATGCAGAAAATGGCGTTGCATCAGTGTTGCAGCTTGATACCTGCAACAATCCAGGGTGCAATTTAATGCAAAATGACAATGGATGTTATCCCTGCTTGTCACAATTTCTGAAATCCATCCTAGTAGTAGATTTTGTACGGAAAATATGATTTAAAGTTATGTGTCTCCTGAGCAAAGTCTAGGCTGCTGTGTATGTACAGTATTCTATTTTAACTGATTATGATTATGTAATTGATTTATATTAAGTAATAAGTCATGATGCCTGAGGCAGTACAGAATATTGCCACTTAACTTAGAGATTTGAAATGGCTGAACAACTCAGAAAAGTTTTTTTAAGAGGGTATGAATGTCATTTACGAGGGCTAAACTGCAAAGAGACTTGTTGTATTCCGAATATAGTAATTCAACTGGCCAAGAGACAGATTGAGCCTCAGGGGATAAATGTTAAACTGCTCAAAATCTAGTTAAAGATCACATGAAAGGCCTCCGAATTCCAATAAAAAGGCAGGTGCTGCTATTTACACATAGTATTGTATAGTACCACAAGTTCCACCTGTACAATCTATTCATTAAACCGTGTAATCCACAACCTTTGATTTGGCGGCAAAACCAAACACCTATAAATAGTGACCTTCATGTGGACAGAGACCCATTTATGTTCATTTCCTGAGCATAGGACAAACAGCGGTCAAGGATGAACATACTGTAACAAAATAATTATTTACCGTCAACCTTTACTCTTATTTTACTCTACATGTGCAGGGAGACAAATAGTGATTTACAGCACATATAGCAGCCCTAATAAACTCTACTTAATTGCAATTATCCATTCTTATTCATATCTTAAAGATAACACGGTGAGTTAATCTCTGATTAGAGTTAATCTCTGAATAAGAAAATATTGTGATCAATCTTGTCTAAGACCACCCACTTTAATATTGATTGTAAACATAGCCAGCGTACATGCATCTTGAATATTTGCAGCTATTTGATGTATCTCATTTGCACAAGAGACTGAGGCACTCTGTCATTATTACACACTTTATGCATCATTTCATATTTATTTTGATTTGCTGTTGTTTTTTAAGGTAAGGTAGCTTGCACTAAATAATTCCACCCACTCTTTAACACCTGTATACTCGTCATGTGTCATGGGACAATGAAGTGAACTTGAACTGTAAACAAACAGCTGCATTTCCATCTCAACACTCGATATGCAATCAACTACTATTTCAGCCACAACTCAGTGTGAAACACAAGCTGTCGGGGCCAATTACCTGGCATGACAGTTTCTGCTTTATTTATACAAGGAGGGATACAGACAGGAAACTGAGGATAGAGAGAGGGGAGACATGACAGGAGTCGGATTCAAACTGGGGTCCTCGCAACTCACTCATAAGGAGCATAAGGTACAGTAAGTGCGTTAACTGGTTGTGCCGCGAAGGCCCCTCGCAAGGTCACAAGTATACCACCGTAGAGTGCAAGGTCTCCAATAACCACACTCTTTTGCACCTCTGTGCGTGGGGGTGGGGGTGGGGGGGGGGGGGGGGGTGAATTCAGCCCTCAGTTCCTCTCCTCTCCTCTCCTCCTGTGCGTATCACCTCGCCGAGGAGACTAGATTGGTTGGGAGTGATTTAGTGTGGGGCCGTACATCTTCTTTATGTGTTTTCTACAAGCGGAGTGTGTCTCAGAAATGGGGTATGTAAATGAAGGATAGGAAGTTGATGGTGAAGCATGGCGGGATGAGAGGGAGGGGAGAACGCGAGAAAGAGGGAGGGGAGAGCGAGGGAGAGTAGAGGAGGGAAGGGATAGAGCGAAGGATAGGACGTTGATGATGGAGAGTGCTGAACTGACTCACACTTGGACAACTTTTACAACGTAAACACGACACCCCCCCCCTCCCTCTCGACCTATGCTGCCTACACTCCGGCATTCACTCAACGCAGATATTCAACCATAAAGACTTTATTGATCTCTAGAACGCGGGAGGAAGAGGGAAAGAAAGAGAAGGGGGAAGTGACAGAGACAGGAATAGAGAAATGAAAACATTGCTTGGCAACATTGCAACCCTTGACAGTGGAATCTCCCTGGGCGATGCACTCACTCACTCACTCACTCACTCACTCACACTGAGTTCCTGTCGCTGAAGTGCGTGTCAGTGACCTGAACTCGTGCTGAACTTCTTAGTCCGACTGCATTGGTTACATCTATGTGTGTGCCTCCCGGCCATTTTAATAATGGTGAGTGTATTTTTCAATATGCTTCAGGGAAAACAGAAAAACTGATGTTGTTGTTTCTGCTGCAACTTTTGCTTTCATTACTATTGATTTATTTTATATTATTTTATTATATTTGTTTTGGCGCGTGTGTGAGTGAGTGTGTATGTGTGTGTGTATGTGTGTGTGTGTGTGCGTGAGTGTTGTGTCATTTGGTCCCAGGGCAAAGCACTAAAACATTTTTTTTTTGTTTTATTTGTTGTTTTTTCTGTGAGGACATTTTAACGCAGTGTACCTGAAATGCAGTACAACCTGGGGAGAGGTAATTTAATGGGTAACAAATACTGACAATCTCAGCCCTTTAACTTCACGTTTTCATGAGCACATTTATGTCTGTGTGTCAGGTGTGCACACACGTATACACACACACACACACACACACACACACACACACACACACACACACACACACACACACACACACACACAGGTCTATATGTAGACAAGTGATGTATGTGATGTGTTGCACTGGGACAAGACCAGTGGGGGACATACCACACTGGGAATATATCTCCTTGTTTGAGTGAGTGATAAACCTTTCAAAACGGGATGCCGTGAATAATCCATTCCATTAACATACGTACACTCTCTCTCTCTGAGAGGCACAACAGTAGATCTCCTGGAGTATGACCAATAGAACTTCATTACTTCCTATTGTGAAAGAGGCCAGGCTTCCCATAACATTATAGCCGCATGACCTTGGCATCTGGTTAGAGCTCAACATTAAACTTTACGACTGCTGCCTATACTGTTTAACTATGTCTGAGATATATGTACGGAGTCTACTGAAATGGATATGGACACAGCGACAGGGATGGGAGGGGCAGTGACATCACACAGTGGCCCCCCTCCAATGTAGTTTCATTAGCGCAAAGAAGAAGCCATGCTGGTGACACTTTCTATGAAGCCCAGGTCTATAATGCATTACTCATAATTAACTACTTAACGCTTTAGAACAATAATGATATAAACATATTATAAAGCCTTTTATAATGACTTATAAGGTCAAGTATATATTATTTTAGCTACAGTATGCACTCATATATCATATATTCGCTTAAGGTCAAGTATCATACGGAACGGTTCGAAGAAACTTAATGCTAGTTCCATTGATCCAAGTCGGAAATAAACATGCTCTGAAAATGCACACGGCCCACCCATCCGACCCCTTAACAGTAAGTGGTCAGATTGGTAGGCCGCAAATGCTTTCATGATTTTCAAGTGGGCCCTGATCCGGAAAAGGTTGAGAATCCCTGTTCTAGACCAAATCTCTTCAGGGAAAATAGAAGGCTACAAGCTCACAACGTGTCGCAATGCGACGGGATAGTAGAACACCGTAACGATTTAACAAATGTGCGGAAGGGATACTGTACAGCATATACATCAATTTAATTTGTCTATGTAGATTTTTACAAGCAATATTTTCAGCTGCTGTTCAAGGACTTTACAGATGGAATGCAATTTAATGCTGAGTTAAATTAACACTGAGGATGTTGTGTATCCACGTTTATAAATGCATATAAACCAAAGTGGTAGGGAACCTATTAATTAAAGGGGCTACACCATGAATTAAAAAAAAATATATTATATATAAATATTGCCCCCTAATACGTTTTAAACAGGTTGTAAGCCTAAAAAACATCCAGATATTTTTTCTCACAATCTGACTGTCTGTCATTCCAAGCTTTTTCAGCTGCAATACCAAAACGTCCTATTGGGCAGGGGGGAGCTACTGAGCAATTCTGTCTGGCCATCGTCAATGCAAAATCAGTGCAAGTGACATCACTTGCACAGCCATTCTGAAATGGCCTGTTCAGACACGCCCATTCAGGAAATCCATGAAATGAGCATGAATGACTGAATGTTAAAATAAAATATTTTTTGGGGTACAAGAGACACTGGGGAGCCCAAAAAATACTAAAAACCTAAAAGAAAATGAAATTCATGGTGTAGCCCCTTTAAGACGAGATCATAAGATGTGCTCTGGTATACTGTAGTTGAAGATCACTTGATAAATCCACAGCTGTTGTTCATTTGTGTCTACACTCCTTTGCCATGATCATGTAAGATGCCACAGAACACAAAGCTAGGCTCAAATACAAATTACGACTAATTTACGTCCGCCCGCCACAAAGCCGTGAGCTGTAGGCAAACTCAGAGTGTCAGTTGAGTGCCACAGTTAATACAGTACCAATGTCACTTAATATAAAGTTATAGTTAGGGCTAAATTATGCTCATATTAAGTGTGACCGGGCCAAAGCTCTAAGCTCATCAGGCGTGTGCCATACTTCATATTGTACAAAGAACACGAGTCTTAAATATTCTCTCTGCCTCGCTCTCACTTGTTCACAGCAATTACAATGAAATGTTGGCCTGTGATTAGGGGACTTAACGCCTTGCGAATTAAAATGCCAGCCTTGTGAACCAGTAAGAAGACTTTGCTGTCGTTAAGTTGACAGGCAGTGCTATATTAAATTTATACCACAATGGGCATGGGTTTATGAATATTAGATTTATGCAGGCACAGAGAGAGAGAAACCTGATTGCAATTTTACAACTTCTGTGAATTAAAAAAAAAAACTGAAAAAGAAAAACTACCTTTGGGGAGTGGGTGGAGTGTAGTAAAGAATGTCATTAGGGCACACTAATCTGAGCAGTGGTGTAAAGTAAATAAGTAAATTTGTAAGTACAATTTTGAGGTACTTTTACTTTACCGGAGTTCTTCCGAGTCTATACTTTTACTTCTAGTCCACTACATCACAGAGGCAAATATTGTACTTTATTGAACTTTAGTTACTAGTTACTGCAGATATAAATTATTACATTATAAAACATATATTAACCACTTTAGCCCTATTTTATACCTAGGCTATTTGAAAATAGACGATCTACAAGCTCACAACGCGTCGCGATGCGACGCGTTGTGAGCTTGTAGATCTGCTATTTTCAAACATTTTTGTACTTTTGGTACTTTAAGTACATTTTGATACCAATACTTTTGTACTTTTACTCAAGTACATTTTTAATTCGGGACTTTTACTTGTAATAGAGTACTTCTACATTGCAGTATTGATACTTTTACTTAAGTAAAACATTTGAGTACTTTTTCCACCACTGAATCTGAGTGACTCAATGAAGGCCCTAATTGGGCTACAGTCATAATGGGGACATCTTAACTTTAAGATAAATGTACAGTTAATGATATTGGTAATTCCATGTTTCCACATGTCCCTGTGAATACAATGGTGAGGATATTTCATTCTCAATCACAGCAATTCAGTCTCACGTCTTTCATCAAGCCAGGAGCATCTGAGCATGAAGGGCAGTAAAGTTGACTGGATACAAGGGCAAATGTCAGAGTTATATTATGCATAATTAGAGCAAGTCGCTGTGTTTTTTCGGCACTAATCTGCTCATTACTTTGCAAAGCCAAATGAAACAAAATGTGAACTGTGTTCTGTCTCCAATGTGATCTGCATGCCCAGTATAGTGCAAGATCTTAGTCAATGCATATCTCTCTCTCTCTCTCTCTCTCTCTGCGGGTGAGCTTGACAATTGGGAAGGCTGGGGGTCGGCCTGCTGGGGGTCGGCCGCAAAATATTACAGTTTCTGGCCGGATTTTGTTAGTTTCTTTTAGTTTTTTGGTTACTTTATTTCGGTTATAGGGTTAGGGTTAGGGTTAGGTTATTTAATTCTTATTTTTGCCTGATTTTACTGATTTATTATCAAAAAATTAACTAAATAATGCTGCGCACATACATTACATTATATATAATTTGCACAATTCCCAGAATTTCCCAGCATAACATTTGGGAAGGCTTAGCCTACCCTAGCCTTCATTACCCGCCGCCTATGCTCTCGCTCTCTCTCTCTCACACAGAGCATGTCTCGTGCTTATGTGAAATTGGAGAAATTGGCATGGGAAGCATACGTTTACACTGCCAAAGCAAGTGTGAAATAAAGCAATCAAAACAAAAAATATTTCAAATACATTATGTAAAAATAAAAAATACTTTAAAACTAGCTTTGAAATGTAATAGAAAATGATATAAACTGTAAGTACTTATAAGTTACTGTATAGAACTTTTAAAATAACATTTTCTTCAAATAAATGTACAATGTTTGTATTGTTTGTATTTACAGTACAGAGATCAGCATGGTGCAAATAGTGCAGGGATACATCAATCTGTCTCTGTGCAGCATGGAAGGAGATCTATCTAAATGTGATCAAAGGGCAGGCTGTTTGCATTCAGAATGTGTTTGACATTTACTTAAAGCTCTGTGCGATGTTCATTAATACCAAGGTGATGGAAAGCAATCATTTGTTCTCTCCACTCTGTCTCTCTTAGATTCACACCAAGGTTCATTCTCTCTCTCTCCCTCTCCCTCTCTCTCTCTCCCTCTCTCTCTCTCTCTCACATCATGTCTCGTGCCTATGAGAAAGCCCCTGAAGGACATGAAAAAAAAACTGCATACATTTCAAGGGCTACAAAGGGAAAACTTGCAAGGCATTAGCATCATAAAAGGATGTACGGTAGCACTGTTGTCTGCTAAGAGGGTGAGGCCGAGGGGTCTTTGTTTGTTTGTGTTGGGATGAAAAGAGTGAATGAGTGAGTGATTGAATTTTTGTGATCAAGTGAGTCAGTGAGCAAAGGACAGGAGTGTATGGAAAGCAAAAGGTGTGTGTGTGTGTGTGTGTGTGTGTGTGTGTGTGTGTGTGTGTGTGTGTGTGTGTGTGTGTGTGTGTGTGTGTGTGTGTGTGTGTGTGTGTGTGTGTGTGTGGATGCGTGCGTACGTGCGTGCGTGGGTACATAGGGGTAAGGGTTTGTGCACCACCATTGCCACAGGATGTGGTAAATGTGTTTGTCTTATCAAATAGCTATCGTCCCAAATTTGTGATGGTCCCATATTTTGTACTTGTGCATGCGCTGTGTGTGCACACGCACGCACGCACGCACACACACACACACGTGCGTGCGTGCGTGGGTACATAGGGGTAAGGGTTTGTGCACCACCATTGCCACAGGATGTGGTAAATGTGTTTGTCTTATCAAATAGCTATCGTCCCAAATTTGTGATGGTCCCATATTTTGTACTTGTGCATGCGCTGTGTGCACACGCACGCACGCACGCACACACACACACACACACACACACACACACACACACACACACACACACACACACACACACACACACACACACACACACACACACACACACACACACACACACACACACACACACACACACACACACACACACACACACACACACACACTAGAGAGAGGAAAGCAGGCAGCTGTAAAAGAGGCCAGAGTCTTAATGAATTAGGCTAGAGAGAATACAAGATGCGATATATTCAGATTTGGTTGGTTATGCTGCAACAACAACAACAGTGGTGCACATTTAGCTAAGCCATTTCTGAGGTTGTTCCTTTGCAGAGTTTTGTGTACTTAAACGGGGGCACAGCTTAACTCTGCTTCATACTTTTCTACCAGGTGCACAATCTTCCCAATAATATTCAAAGCACGGAGAACATGACAAAACAGTGTTAGTATGCGAGCTCCGCTGCTGTGTAATCACAACCCAACATTGAGAAGAGATTATTTAACAAGTATTGTTACTTGTCTCTTTGAAGACGAGATTTGATAAATTGACTTTAATCAAATGACTTGTGTTTACGAGGAAATTAACTCCACTCGACTCGAAGGTTGTGAATAGAGCCCAATAGAGCCTGAATCAGAACTTGTCCTGAAACTGAGCATGGCTCTGCATAAGAACACTTCTTTGGGGTTTCCATCCCCCCAAGTGAGACGTAAAAGCAAAATTGCCACCGTGTGTATATGGGCAGTTCACCCAGCTATACTTTCTAGAATTTCATGAATACTGCACTGAACATAGTACTGTACATGCATGGGGAAAATATTTTTCTTCTCTAAAAATGGAACCATGGAACAGTCTACTCCTGTATGGCCTGAAATATGAATACATAGCCTTCTATTGGCATTTTGTGTCCCTCAGACCATGTGGAACCGCGGATCATCCAAAATCATTGCCTCATTCTACAGGCTCAGCAAACCACATCATATCCTTGAAATGAATGATGTGACAATGCAGCCTGAATCGCAAAGAACATTCCACAGCTTTATGCAGCTCCGGGAGGTGGGAGGTTTCGGGGGCTGGGACATTTTCCTTGTTAAAAGAGGTATCAGTAGCCTGGCTGCTTTCAAAGGGAAAAAAGCCATGAATGCTCCCAGGAAATAATTACCACCACCAAACCTCAGTAATAATTCAGGAAGGCATATGCATTGCATTGCTGAAATGACTAGCTTGATACACAAGCTTTATTGGACTGTATGCTGACTATCGAAACAATCCTCAGCACACACCAGCCTTTCCCCTTCTTTATTGACCTGCTCTGTTGTGTTTGCCTTTAAGGTTAATTTCTGCGGCACACTGTGAAGAGTGCAGCATCTGACAGCATGTATCCGTGTGTGAGTCTCTCTCGTTTCTCTGAGTGTCTGTGCGTCATGTTCACACGACAGGCTGTAGGACATTATCCGGATCATATGTGTGCAAAATACTTCAATAACCACGATCAATACAGCTTTGCTCTCACACTAACCAAGTCCCCAGAGAGACAAAGAAACCGAGGGAGAAACAGAGAGATATAGAGAGAGAGAGAGAGAGAGAGAGAGAGAGAGAGAGAGAGAGAGAGAGAGAGAGAGAGAGAGAGAGAGAGAGAGAATAGGTACTGCTGGTGGTTTAGTTATGGCAGCTAATCCACTGACTACACTGTCTTGCATTTAGCTTCGGAAGTCTATGGCATGAATAAATGCATTAAAACATAGTCTTAACATTGCATGCATGCTATTGACAATTAATGCATATTATTTAATCAATTCAGTTCATATCCCTTTAACCATTTACATCCTATATGCTTCGTTGACCAGGGTCCCCCATGCAGGTGTCTATATTTTTCTGCAGCATTGTCGCATTGCCAGCTTGTAGATCTGCTATTTTTGCTGAATGTTTGCCTATCTTTGCTGAATGTTCCCCTATTACGAAATGCCCAGAATAGGGACGCTTGGGTTCATGTGGTTAATCTGCAGAAGGAAACAGAAGGGATAAACCAATCGTATTTGGGGGAGACACCCCTACAGGAAGCTAAATATCAAGTAGTGAACCAATAAACATTATACTCCACACCACCATGCCATGCAGGGAAGCCTTTTCTGCTACATAAAAGGCATTGTTGTTGTTGAATCAATGGTATACGTGACCATAAGGTACTAGGCTTCCAGGCAAAACATGCTGCCAGGTTGGAACTTCTGCTGTGAATATTTAGTGTGTGTGTGGGTGTGTGTGTGTGCGTGCACATACGTGCGTGCGTGCGTGCATGTACTACCCGCCATCAGCCAATGCACTTTTATTTCAGAGCACTCCAAAACCCCTCATCCTAAATAACGAATGGTCCCTTATAGGGCTCACTGATGCTATAGCACAGACTGTTCCTACATCATTTGTATCTGAAACCCATAAGAAGGGAGCCTGCAGGCGTCAAACACTGTAACCATTTAAGCCCTGTATACTGCAGCATAATTCGTCGCTGTCTGGCAGAAACCAGCCAACTCCATTTTTCAGCTTTTTATTTTTTTTCATAAATCAGTGCTTTTGAACACCCTTTACGTCTGTGTGTTGGTTAAAAGCAGCTAACTCCATTGGATCCTCAAACCTTCTGCTAAACCAGCTAACTCCACCAAAGGGGGGTGGAGTTAGCTGGTTTTGCTGACTCCAGGCTCCACCCCCTTTTGACCTCCAACCTCATTGTGAGCTTGGAGGTCCATTCAGCTGTTCTTATCAATGATAAACAAAACCTCCTAACTCCACTTTTTATTTAGATTTTTAATTTCCTGAAGAATCCACATTTTGGAGTTAGCTGGTTTCTGCCAGACAGCAGAAATATACAACAAAAATAGTGAAAATAGCTGATCTACAAGTTCACAACGTGTCGCGTTGCATTGTGAGCTTGTAGATCAGCTATTTTCACTACTTTTGAAGAACTTGAAAAATGAAATGGGGACACCAAGTTGAAAGTGGTTAACAAGTAACTTACTTGACAGTCTTACACACATTATGCAACCCAAACTTGACAGATATAGCTTATTTTCTGATCCAGTTAAATACCATCCCTGTTGCCAGATTTAAACCCCTCAGGGATGGCATGAGCGCTAAAGGCAGCCGCAAAGCCTAATTCATGCTCTGTCGCACGATGGTGTCACACGTCGAAAACCCATCCACGAATCTGCTGTTTTCGACGAGACACCGTCGTCCAACAAAGTATGAAATCGGGCTTCACACCTCAGCCTGCTGATAGTGGTCCTTGTGGGACAGGCTGTGTGAATGTTCCTCAGTTCAAAACAGCCACACACACTTCTTGAAGAGTCTTTCATAAGATTATATTGAGATTGTTATTTGATTTCCTGAATAAAAGACCATGGTACTTTTACTATACAGTGAGCCTATATGCTGGGAATCATATTTCGGTTCTCACGCACGCATGCACGCACGCACGCACACGCACACACACACACACACACACACACACACACACACACACAAAACAAATTTACTTACAGTAGCTTTCAACGTAAAAAAAACAAAAACATATTTCTTTGTAAAAGAAAACAATGCCATAAATTACTTTTTATGTATAATATTTTTATTTAAGAGATAGTATGTCCTAATGGTGGGCAGTTTGAGACTTTGTTTTTATTTGTTCATTAAATTTAATCAGAATGAATCCAATGCGAATTTCCAGTTTTCTGGCATAGAAAAATCCTCATTGTTAATTTACCCATTTGTAACTCTTGAGATAGTTCAAACAAAACTAATGGAACTACAGTACTACTACTCTACTAAAGCATCCTCAGTAGATGAATCATGAAGGATTCAACCCGAACACAGCCACATCCCAGAAGCTCACCCCTCAGCAACGTGTATGACAAACAACTAATGCCACGAGGTGACTTATTGCTCAGCACAAAGAGCTTTCAGTGCACACAGTGCATTGAGTGCAAGTATGGATACAATGACTGTTTGCGGGGGTGAACTGACTGGTGAACTGGAGTGTGTGATATTTAAATTGGATAATCAAGAGTTGCCTTTTACTGCTGTATGCTGGCACATGATACTCAATTTAAACACTTCAACCCTCTAGTCTCAGTAAAACAGACCTGAGTTGCACTGTATTTGGGGGGCTTTTTTCCGATATACACCAAAAAAATTGCTGCTCTACAAGCTCACAACGCGCCGCAACGCTACGCCTTGTGAGCTTGCAGATCGGCAATTTTTGCTGAATGTTCCCCCCAGAATAGGGATGGGGGTTCATGCTGGGGTTCAAGTAGTGTATACTTGAGTGTTCTATACCGTATAGAACACTATAACAATTTGTTCTTTTTGATTTTCATTCAGCTTTGGACATTGCTAACATATCCATCTTGATCAATATTCAAATCTGAGAAGCCATTACAGTAAGGCAAACACAGCCTTTACACTTGGGAAGTGTTATGAATATCACTGGTTATGGATCCACTTATCGACTTCCAAGACAAATAATCTCAACCAAGCAGAACAGATTTACCTCTATAATCACATTTTCATTTATTATTTGAATTCTCTCGGAAGCCATCCAACTATTTATTTTGCACAACACCACCAATCTAATACTCAAAAGACCAAACAGCATGACAAATGATGGCCCCATCGTACATTTATAACCTAAATTTGCATTTCACTTTGCTTCATTATTACAGTCTGGGAGGAGAGGGGACATAATATGTCCCCTCTGAATATTATGCAGATGACTGCTGTTGCAACATCTGAGCTCCATTGATACATGGTTGCCACAGAGCTGTCGGACAGCTTTGTTCCCAAATCTAACTCTCTGTTCATTTTTCATTCTCTGCTCACAGTCGGCCCATAAGTTAAGAGCTTTCATGAGTGAATGGGTGGTCAATACAAAGGATGACATGTGCACGCCGCACACACAGGGATCGATTTGTAAAAACTAAACAAAACATTTTCTTAACCACTTAAAGCGGCAATACGTAACTTTTTTTATGAATAAAATGTAATTTTCTCCAATCTGTATGGTAGAGTATGCTAATACAATATAATGTATACAATTGGAATCAGGGATAAAACACTATACCCAACAGCGATAAAAATGAATGATATAAAAAAACACTTCCTTGCTAAACATAATGTAGCAAGGAAGTATTTTTGAGTATAAGAGCCCAACCTTTTCCTGATGTACAATCTTTCCTCAGTCTCTCTTCATCCCTCTATCCCTCTATTTTACTGTCCAGCCTTCCTCCTTTACTCACGTGTCTTTTTACTTTGATACTGTGTTCCCCTGGGATTTGTAACCTTTTAATGATTGATGTAATGTACTTTATATATTCATAAAGCTTCTTTTTTTTTTTACTGACAATCTATCTATGGATGAATGTATGGCAACTGGAGCTGTCGAACAGAAATAATTTCCTTTGGGATCCATTAAGTACTGCAACTATCCATCTATCTATCTCTCTTCACTCTCTCTTGTTGAGCCATATCTTCCAATATCTACAGGTAATTCTGTTCTGTCTATCCCTTGTTACATTATATAAATGTTTGCTCATTCTCTATCCTTCCATGTTCCATCAATTTATACACATGAGGGCCTTACACTTTGTACACGAGAGCCTTTCTCCATCAAGTCTCTGTCTCTCACACGCGCACGCACACACACACACACACACACACACACACACACACACACACACACACACACACACACACACAAACACACACACACACACACACACACACACACACACACACACACACACACACACACACACACACGCGTGCGTGGTGCTAAACCGCAAAAATCAAACTGGAAGATTCATGATGTTTTGTCATTTTGCTGACAGCTACATTACACATGCTCTCGCTATCATCCCAAAACATGTTTTCTTCTATCTTCTGTCCCATTTGGCTCATGAGGTGAAATCAAAAGCCCTGCAATAATGGAGAATCTGCCAACTATAATCATGTCTCTATCTCTCACGAATGCACGCACGCACGCACGCACGCACGCACGCACGCACGCACACACACACACACACACACACACACACACACACACACACACACACACACACACACACACACACACACACACACACACACACACACACACACACATCTAATAGAGAAAGGGATTCATTAAGTCACTCACAACAGAAGTTCAGGAGCCAAACTTCTGATCTGAAGTGTAGCACATGTTCACGTTACCGTCGTGTTTTAACAATGGTCCTGTGAGGACATACGTATCAGGCTGGCACATAAGTTATTCCCTTTGCATTTTGGCATAACATATTGCTAACTTTGGGGTGACTAAAGTACAGTGTGGCTAACTTATCTGATCATACACACAAACATGACACACGCTTAAATGCAACCTGTAAGAGGGGATGGGGATGGGTGCAAGCAGTATTAGACTGGGCTGGGACACTGGATGTGATGACACACCTGTTTTGCATCAATCAATGCACACAGGATCAAATCGGCCATCCCCCAAAACACAGTTTGGGATTGCCTTTAGCCAAATTCCAATACTCTAACTTCCACACTCGCTCACTCCACTCGCATCCTTCCACTCGCAACTTAGTCCCGCCTCCGAGTGAGGAGGCGAGGATTAGATGCCAGTCCGGAGGAGTCGAGCAGGTTGGACTGATAGTCACATTCCACTCTGCGTAATTCCCTCCTCCCTGCTCCACATGTCAAGTTGTATTCTGTATTTCTCTATGAATTGAGCGGTTTGACATGCATTCTCCCACACCCATGCACAATAAAAAGCAGCAAGCTGGAGCACCAAGTGCGGAGTGAGTGAGTGAGCAGAAATTTGGATATTGGAACTTGTCATGACAGCATGATCCTTATTTTTACCATCGTACCAGAATTTCCATTTGACTCTCTACTGTGAGTTTATACATAATGAAGTACATCAGCTTAATTTTGTACAGTGCTGGAAACAAAAGTGAACTTTGGTCCAAAACACTAATGTCAGTTTTTGTTGTTTTAGATCTCCTAGCGTACTGACTGGGAACTTAACCGCTTTAACCCTCTATTGTCCAATCTACATGCTCACAATACAATGCGTCGCAACATGTTGTGAGCTGTGTAGATCTGCTATGTTTGGCACATGTTCCTCCCAGAATAGGCATGCTGGGGTTCAAGTGGTTAACGGCAGTGAAGCCCCCATGGCGAGAAGCAGCAAGAGCCCAGCTATACAAGTCCCAGAGGACTAGCTATCAGCCCAGCTACCACCGGTCATTAACTCATTTGTTCCAAAGAGTACTAGGCATAGTGATCACCCTCATCAGACCTAGATTTTACTCTAGGCTTGGCTAGGAGGCTACGATCTGTCTATCGGTCGAAGCATATTGAGCAGGCGAGAGATGTATTTGGGAGCTAGGATTCAGAGCCTTGTATGGGTATTTTTTAAATCAATTTTGTATTGTATTGTATGGGGAGCCAATTACGTGATAGGAGCACAGGAAAATGTGTGGGAAACAGATTCAGTGTAACGATAGTTCATGTCATGTAGACACGGAAGGCAGAATGTTTATATACTTCATTCACACTCCCCGGACCCCCCCCCCCCATTCGCTAACAAGCTAATACAGTCCTTCTCCTTTAAGTCAGTACGTTCAACTCTTGTCACTCTCATTCGCTACAAGCCAACTCACTCACGCCCTCATACCCACAGTGCAACTCTGGTGGGTCATTTAAGCAGCTTTTGCTCTCACACACACACACACACACACACACACACACACACACACACACACACACACACACACACACACACACACACACACACACACACACACACACACTTCAGGTAGCTCCGAACGCCTCGCGATGAGAGGCGTCATGAGCTTGTAGATCGGCTATTTTCACAATTTTCCTTTTTTTTAACAATAATAAAAAGGAACGGTTTTGGACAAGGACAAGGTTTCCACCCGACAGTGACGATATCAAAAGAAATCCCAGCAGTACAGCCCACCCTTTACAACAGGGAGAAAAGCTTACATTTAAAGACTGCTGGGTTTTGGTCAATGCCCACACCCCTGCCCGACCACTCCGGTCTGCCACCTCGGGGCGACTGACTCCCTCGCCACTCAACGGTCCTTCTGGTCGATCGACACGGTCACGACTTTTTTCTGTTCTGGCCCCACAGTGGTGGAATGAACTTCCCACTGATGTCAGGACAGCAGAGTCACTGCCCATCTTTCGCCGCAGGCTGAAAACCCACCTCTTCAGGAAACACTATCCTTCCTCTCTGCCTGGCCTACTTGTTGTTAACTAGTTGTACGAACTCTTGTTTTATTTTTGTATTGTTTTATTGGATCTTGTTTAGTCAATACACTTATTTGTTTTAGCTCGTGCTCATTTGATTTTGCCATTTTTGTCTCATCTGTTTAAGAAAGTAGGTAGCTGATATATTGCACTTTTACCTTAGCGCTAGGTATACTCTTGGTTGCTTGTTTTTGCAGGAAATGTACTTAAAACTTCTGGTGATTAGTAGTTTTCATTCCCTACCTATGTTGAATACACTTATTGTAAGTCGCTTTGGATAAAAGCGTCTGCTAAATGACTGTAATGTAATGTAATGTAATGCTTTGAAGACTTTAAGAAAAAAATAAAGCACAACGCAAAAAGCAAAGCGGAAAAACTGGAATAAACAAGACATAGACTAATAATGATGTGGCCACCCTGACCAATCTTGGCTGTCGATAGTAAGTCACTTTGTGCAGTCTGTGAACAAAGCCACACAAATCTCAATGTGGTGTTCAGTGGCAAAGCCACAAGTCTCAATGGTATCATCCCCGTATTGACAAACTGGCTGTTAGCGGGCATGTCGACTATTATGTTGACAATCTACATCTCCTTCAGCCAAATGGAAACGGTCTTTCCATTTAAAACGATCACACGGGAGAACACGCTGCTCAGGGCATTAAGCCCATGTGGAATGTGCCCGAACCACTTGGCTAACGGTTTCCCCCTGGTTTTGTAAATATTTAACCAATGAAAAGTATTAAAAAGAGTTTGTGGCAAAATAATAACTGCATTGTTATTTTTTCCATTTCCTGAAGAAAAAAAAAGGTTCTGGAAATACAAGGTTTCCACCCAACAATATCATGTCCCTCACTAGACAGGTATTCCATTCACACAGACTGTTCTCGTGGACAAGGACTTCCATAACTTGTTCACTGGTACTTGTCCCACAACGTCTTCTCACCAGGAACTGGTCTTGTCCTCAAAGCATCAAGTTACACTCAGAGGCACTAACCCAAATCTAAACTACCATACTCCCTACAGTTCTATAACTGAGTTGGAGTGGAAATATAAAAGCATGAACATTTTTAAATACTCAAGTAAAGTAAAACGACTTCACAATTGTACTTAGGTACATTACTTGAGTAAATGTACTTAACTTACTTTCCACCACTGACCAATGCTACAGTATGAAGATCAGTAAAAAAAACAACCAAGAATGCTCATGCTGACTGCAGATCCCCAAGATGCTGGAGGCTGATTGATCCCAACCTGTGATGAGGTAATCTAAAGTATCTATGTAACCTTAATGTCCGTACACACTGGGAGAATGTATTTTGAGCGATGAATAGGCATTCATTTGAACAGTTGCTTGTGTCATGAGTACATCCACACAGATTGTGAATATTACACAGTGGTAACGCAACATTGTTTTTCCTAAAAGACAAATTCTGAAGTGAGGTCATTTTTTCAATGATATCATTAGTTTGATGATAAATATTCGCAGCTGCGTTTTCAAATTGGTTATTCGTCATGCTCTCGACGGTTAAAGACCTTTAACCATTTAACCCATTAAAACTGGGAAAGCATCTGTGTCATTTTAGATCTTTGCGTTGGCTATTCAAAAATATCAGATATACAAGCTCAAATCACGTCACTTTGTGCCGCACTGCGAGCTTGTACATCTAAAATCTTTAAAGTGTGAGAACCACTGATTTAGAAGGCATTTGTAGAATCGGCCTCAGATCATAATGGGTTAAACTTTATTTACACTTTTTGTATGATGATAATAGCTAATTTCTACAATATTTACCTACTGGTGGTCTGGTATGTTTAGCCCATTGACTATTAATCATGGTTTACTTGACATTACATGCTGACCATTTTCATTAGTTTTATGAGGAAGCCATTTGTTAATTTCAGTGTGATAATCAACTTGCAGAGACTTGAAACATTCTTGAGATAGGTAATCCAACACAATGAAATATCATTGAGCAGTTATCTTTTTGTCAAAGTCATGTTATCATTTTAGAGTGTGGATTGATTTGAAATGTCGAGCTGAAATTGTCGCTGTATTAAAAATTGATTTATGAATTAAATTCAAACATCCATGACTTATTAACTGTTCAATAATGTTTAGCCAACACTGACTATATTTCAGGTAAGTTTGGTAACATTTTAATGACTTTGGAGAAAGTCAATTTTCCATTAATTGTTGTTCTGTCTGTTTATGTGATTTTCTGTTTATGTGCAATATTATGGCCGAATCTGTGAATAGACTGACATTTATTGATGCTGTTATGGTCCTTTTAAAAGGAGAAAAATGCTCCTCCAATTATAGCCGTTAATAATAGCGCATTACTGAGAAGTGTGAGAGGGAAAACAATGCAAAAAATAATGATGTGTTTTGGAAATTATGTGAAAGCATCAGGGATCGATGCCAACAAAGTCCATTGTTTGTTAAGCTAACTGGAACTAAATTAATGTGCTGGGTAGAAATGAGAGTCTGTGAATATTGATGGTTATAGCAATATTAAGACAGACCTCTATTTGTGTGTCTAGGGTGGGGGAGTGTGGAGGGAGTGATCAGGTCAGTCAGTATTGGATCACTATATTTTGATCGCCTCCTGTGAAGAGATTTGATTCTACAGCATCCTTTTATAAAGTGACTCTGAAAAGAATAATCTGCTGTCACTGCAATTCTCTATGAACACCGAAGGGTGTTAACATGCTTGAGACAAATGTATGTAAACCCCACACACACACACACACACACACACACACACACACACACACACACACACACACACACACACACACACACACACACACACACACACACACACACACACACACACACACACACACACACACAAAAGATTTTCGGCAGGATCTACTCTTCTATCAACAACAGTGCATTGGACTCTAGCTGGAGCCCTCAATGTCATTTCATGCATGCCTCTCAAAACAAACTAATACAACTACTAGGCCTCGAACCCAGGACTCACCTTCTCCAAGCTCACTTTGCTAGTCTGGGTTGGCTCAGATGACAGAGTGCAACATCTCTAAATGGGTCTGGTCTTTAAGATATTCAGAGGAGCAGTGGCCAGAAACCTAGCTGTCAAACCCAAAACTAATCTAAAAGAGTGGCTGACCTTAAAATACAATTGGGATTAGTTTAACACATTTTGAACACTTTTGTAATAGCTACCTCTGCCACCCGCCCCCACCCCTTCTTTCTCTGTAAATATCCCTTTTGAAGCTACCGAGTAATTTAAAAAAAGAGAAATGACGATATGTATTGTATTGTATTGTATTGTATGTATCATATGTATTACTGATTAATTGGGTACAATGGACCATAATGGAAACAGGCCCCCAGGGCTTTTTGTGTTATCCTTTTAGCATAACTTTTGACCGTAGTACCTGCAGTGTTAACAAACTTGGTTCAATCAGTCCAAAAGGTTTCACATTCATACACTCAGAGTTAAAAGAACACTGAGGATTGTTTTGTGTAAACTTGTGTTAAACAGCTACAACCACTGTTGCATTAGAACGTTGTGACATGGGTGACGGGTGATAAACATTACCTGTGATGATATTGTGATATGAACCTTTGAGGGTGTTGTCTTGTACCACAACACCTACAGTATCTCCTCAACAGTACATCACACATTCCCTGCAACCAATGTGTTTGTGTTTCACTATTCCCCTGTTACAGGCCTACAGTATGCGTTGTTTGTTGTGACACCTTAATTCTGTCAGTGCAGGCCTCGATAGCCCAGACCTCTGATGCTCCACTAATTGAATGTTGACCGAAATGGAGACAGAGTGATATAGAGAGAGGGACGTTGACAAACACAAAGCAGATTGAAGCTAATTTCATACTGTCATCTCAGCGCAAGATGCAGTCATACGGGGGAGAGACTGTGGTGGAAGAGATAATAGTGTCCGTAGGAGGTGAGCTGCGGGACGCGGCTTTTGATTGGATGAAATGGGGTAGGGAGTGCTTGGCTGTGTCAGTTTGCACGCCGTGCAAGCCGGTGTTTACTTCAGCCTTCCAGCCTGGTAGTAAACATTGAGTCGTGGTAAAACTTAGCCGAGAGCGAGGTTCCAAGTGGGGTTAGAGTTTTACTGTGAGTCGGCGCTCACTTCCAGGCTTGAAGTATACTGTAGGTCGACAAGTGGCCAGCTCTGGTACTGCAAACTTGGGCTCACATCCGGGTGGCTCGACCAATAGGCTTGACCCACGAGCTCAATCATTGGAAGTAGTTTGTTATGACGCACATGCTCAAGGAGGGTGTACTGTACTTCCTGGTGGATTATGAGCAACTTTCATTGAAATGAGTGGGTGGAGATTTTCATGACACACTCCAGATAATATATAGCTCTATGACACATACAGGTGAGTGGGAAAGAGACAGGTCATGGAGGTGAGAGACGGTGAGAGAGAGAAGTGTCTGAGAGAGGAACACACTTGGATTGAATGCAAGAGAGTGGGCGAAAGGTGAGAGGGAGGGAAAACATACAGAAGAGAGAAAACAAATGGCTCATGTAGTGCTTACATTTCTGTCTCTCCATTTATCAACCCGTGGCACGCTCCCACACTGATTATTAACTTTGTTCACTGGCGCTCGCTCTTGCTGTCAAAGTGTTTCCCTTTTAACAATTTTGAAGAAAAGGAATAGAAGGGGGAAAAAAGGGTTATTTTGATGTTGTTGTTTTTCTTCATTGTGCGCCTCGGGCACAACGACCTTGGCTTTGGGAATTGTGCTGTGCAAAATTCTTTTAGAACGTAGAACAGACAGACTAATGGAAGTGGTAAACAACGATAACAAATACTGGGAATTGGAATAGGTGCTTTGATTTTTACTGCTGAACAATCTTGACATACACAGTATAATTTACAGCATTGGTTCTCAAAGTGTGGTCCGGGGGCCCCCAGGGGTCCTTGGGGAGGTTCCAGGGGGTCCCCAGCAAAAATAGTTAACATAGCGTCCCAATCATTTTAACAACTGTGGGTCCTTGACTTGAAAACGTTTAAGAACCACTGATTTGCAGTACAGTATATATAGTATACATTATATATACGTGTGTATTCATTTATTTTATTTATTTATTTAACAACTTTGAATCCAGCTGCCAGTAGACAAATACTGAAATTTATAAATATATCATCCAAATCTGTAAAATCAATTCTCATCTACATGAATGCTATACCGCTCTTAAACACACATACATAAAGTAATAACTACCACACATGAGTCATGGCCGCCGGTCAGATGTTCAATAAGAAGTCATTGTAAATAATTGATATATCATTTGAATCCCATGCAGCGATCATAGCTCTCTGGTGTGATTCTGAATAATATCTAATGACAGCAACTGCTCCTTGGTTGGGCTTCTTTACGATCTAAATCATAAATAAATGTTAACTTAAGTAAGCCTATTTCAGCACCACCGCCTGGGACACTTGATTCGACCCAGAAAACATCGACTGTGAATTTCATGATCTCCAAATTGATCCTCTGAAGCACATTCTATTTAGCTTTTCAGCAGGAAAATGGTTAGCTAAAGACTTGTCAGAATTTGCCAGAATTTACTGAAAGGATGGCCCCTTGAGATGCAGCATCTCATCTCCTCATTTTAGCTGAAGACTTAAGCCTGATTTATACCTCGGATCGGATACTTTGGGTGTGCAACACCCACGCACAGCTAAGTATAAATCTAGGCTTTATGTCTTATAAGGTCCTGCGGTTCCCTGTCCACTCTTGGCCATAGTTGTGTGTCCTCAACTAATCTGCATCAGGCAGCACCATATCTTATGGACTACTGACCCCCACTGACAGTAGCCGTGCTTCCTTTCCTCTCTTGGCCGTGGCAGGGTGTCCTCAACTGATCTCTGTAGGAAACATATGGGTTTTTCTTGGCAAGTTTTCCTCGCCTCGTTGAGGATATAACAACACCAGGGGTTGTGGTTTGTTTCCTTTGTTAAACGTGAGCCTGTAAAGCCCTTTGAGACTCTAACAGTGATTAAGGCAGTGGTTCTCAAACTGTTAGTTTGAGAACTACTGTATGGCACGGCAGTCGGTGCCGTGCCATGAGCTTGTATATCTGCTATTTTTTGAATAGCCAAACTATAAAATATGGTTAAAGTGGTTCAAATGGCTCAAATCTAAAATGACAGATGCTTTCACGGACTTCATGGATTAAAGGACACAGGGGGTGTCTCACAAACTCTTAACAACCGCTGGGTGACATGGACCCCCACCATCCCCAACTGCATGCAAGCCCATCTAGCTGCACAAAGTCAGTGTGCTAATCTTGTAAGTCCTTTAATACTTTACTATGCTATATAATATGACTCCTCTCTCCTTGTATCCCCTCTTGCCACCTTTTCGATACATGCAAGTTTACTACGCAGATATGCGTCATTTGCTACTTGTTCACATATTTTTGTTATTTAGATTAATATTTCTTGACCACAATATATATATATATGTATGTTTTATGTTTTTTTTTGTTTTTTTAGAATGTTATTTAGATAGCATGTTGTTAAGACAGATGCTAGGTTTTCACTTTGCACTCTACTTACGGTATGTGACTGTTGTTTGTTGACTGGGGTTCTTGATTACTCCGCTTACTCTTTGCACTTGTACTGTAAGTCTCTGGATAATAGCATTTGCTATGCCTAAATTCATTGTAAATTATGTTGATGATCAGTCTAGTAAAATCTATGATGAATCCCCATCAGATGATTCCCACCCATTGGTGGGAATCATCTGATGGTTGAACAAATGGGGCTGCCATACAGTAGCTGTGTGGTTAGTGAGCCCGCCTATAGACGAATCCACAGAGCGCTGCGGTGTCAGAATCCTGCTGCGGTGTGCATTCTGACACCGCAGTTATGATTGCGCCAGGGGAGCGCTCTGTGGATTCGTCTGTAGGACTTTGGAAGTCACAGGTATGATTCCAGCCCTCAGCAATGTGTCGAAGTGTCCCTGAGCAAGACTCCAAACTGCTCCCCCCTCCGTGCTCCTCTGTGGGCAGCACTCAGCTGGGTGAAGCTGAACACTGCAGACTGAACTGACCGCTGTTCGGAGAGAGAGGGCAGATGGGCTTGTTGTGGTGATGACCACAGAGTGAATGTGAAGAGGGTGTAAAGGGCAACCATCACCATGGGGCCTGCAAACCAGAATGGAGAGGGGAATCTCTCCTGCCATTCTAACCTCAAATGCCAGCAAATAACACAGAGGGCCATTGCAGTAGCTCAGTCTGCAAATGGGCAGAACACAGAGTCAGCAGTGACAATGCAATTAGGTATTACTGATCATTCGCCATATGTTCTACAAGTTCTTTATTAGTATAATCTTCATCTGTTTTGCTTGCAGGCAAATATTGTTTTACTGGGCGTTTATGATTCTTGTTGTAGAGTGACAAGAAAGATGAATGATATGCTGCACAGAACCACAAATGTTGCAATCACATTGTTATGGTATATATTATATATGATGATCATTCAACCATTACACTATTAGAGCACCCCATGCACTGCAGATATACCATACTTTACTGTAACTGTATAATATCAACTCATGAGCTTTGACTTTGAATCCAGCTGCCAGCAGACTACTAAATAAATATATAAATATATCATACAAATCTTAATATTAATCTCCCAATTTTAATATTAATGCATTTAGTGCCTTATTCTATGCCCTATAGTTCAGTTCGGAAGTTTTGTCAACTTTTTCTAAGTTTCCACTTCCCACGTATCCATCCAACCCCTCCCCCTCCCTGTCTCACTCCTCCATTCTCACTCTCCATGCCATGTCTCTCCTCCCTGTCTCCCTCCTGCCTCGTGTCATTTCTTCCCTCCATGTCTCTCCTCCCCACATCTCTGTTCTACCTCTCATTTGCCATTCCCCGTCGCTTTCTCTGCCATTCCTCCACTCGCTCCCCAGCCCCAGCCCCACACCACTCCACCCCACCCTCGCTCCGCCTCTCCTCCGTACAGGCCCCCCCAGAGGTCCCTGTGACAGTTATCTGGATGAAATAGGCACCATAAAGAACATTTTAATTTGCAAAACCCACAGGGCATTGCGTGGTCTGTCATCTCACAAGATGTTACATACATGAACACATCAGATGCCTTTCTATAAAGACATCGGCGTTGCCTCTCATCCCAGTGTGAAGCCGGTTGGCTCGGCTTTGCTTTGACGTGGGTGGGTATGGTCTCGCTGCGTATCTCCTCCGCCTCCCTTCCAGTTTGTGCATCCCATTAACACACGCACACACAAACAGACCTAATTAGCCATTTCTGTCTCACTCCTATCGCTATGTCTCTGTGCCCAGTATTTCTCTATTTCTACCAAGGATGCAGTACAAAGAAACATTTTTCGTTGGTTGTGCCGAAAAGTCATGCTGTATTCACTTTGGCACTCCCTATGCTAAGTGAACTGTAGACATGTTCAAATGTACAAAGGGGCTCTTGTCAGTTATCTATAGTCAAGGGAAATCTATATTACAGTGAGTGACTTATGAGACTCATTATACACTAATAGACAGGCCTTTTGTAAATTGGTACGACATGCATAACGTACTGTAGTGCACAACACTGGCATTCTATCTGGGGAAAAAAAGAACAAAACACAAGAGCACTCAAAGTCTTGAGTTTTAAGTTGATTTCGGGTTTGAATTCCTTTGGGGACCCTCTGAGGCAGGGATACTCAAATAGGTAAACCTGAGGGCCACATTAGGAAAATAGCCGTGGGCCAGTTAATAAAGTTGCGGTCGTAATGGATTGTATTCTGACAAATCTAACACAGTGCTAAATGATTGGCATGAGATGATTAAAAGAGAAAAAAAAGAAGCTAAATCGCCTGTCCATGTGGGGTTAAAGTGAATTTCTTTGGCGTTAACCTTTCAGTGGTTGGTGCTGCTCATTGCTGCAAATGTAAATTGGGGTCGGTCAGTTGACTTGTGGTTCTGCTGAGGGATATTATTAATAGTCATGTAAAGTAATGTAATTCAAGTAATTTAATGTTATGTAATTAAATATAAGATCGTATTTTTTTTAACAGTAATTGCATAATTTTTTGTAATTGATTGTGGGCCGATCAAAATTCCTTCGCGAGCCAGAGGTGGCCCCCGGGCCTGCTCTAAGGTCTTGATCAATTTAGCCAGCCATCAGTTAACAAAGGCAGGCGGGGGAGAGAAAGAGGGGAGAGGCAGAGCTCCCTTCAGATTGAGGGTGTTATAATTAAATTCCAACAGGTCTTAATAAACACTGGCTAATCACTGCAGCCGGATATGACAAACCCACTGGATCAAAGTAAAGCTGGGATTTTAGTGGTTACCTTTTTTGTCTTTCTGTCTCTACTGCAGACACACACATACTGCAAACACACACATACCAAACATCTCACTTTCTATCCCTCTCTCCCTCTCTAGCATAGACACACACACACAAAATTCACATAAAATGGGACTTCTTATACTCTCAGTGAGTGAAGGGACCATTTGGAGCTCTCCACCATTGTGTCTTAATTCTCTCTTCCTGCCTTTCTGGTGTCACATACTGTCTGCCACAACTGTCACATAGTATCGATAGTAATCTGAATGATAAGAAACAGCGTGCATGGTGAATGCTTGATGGGAGCTGGAATCAGTTATGTACAAACAAGCCTTTTATTGAAGGCTTTTATTGGAAGCACGATGTATGCATGGTGAGAATAGAAACCCTGGGCATTAACATTAAATACCTAGGCATTCTGTATATCAAAAACAGGTCTGCATCACGCTGTTGCACAGGAGAATTGTGGGTATATTGTTGCAGAGCTGGCCTGCACTAGTAATATGCACCTGTTGCAAAATGCTCTCATACAATTGTTGTGATGTGAGGGCTTGCCAGTGGTTATCCTTAGCCTGGTTCTAGACGAATCTGCCATTTCAAAAAGAAATTGCCCTTGGCAGATTAGGTCTGGCCCCTCTGAATAGAGATTGGATTTCTCTCCCTCCGAAGTTGTGAGAGACCAATCAGGAGCCAGTATGCAAATGTGGGGCGGGTTTATCACCAGAGGCTTTTTTTTTTATTTGCCCCTCGGAAATGCAGGTTCCTTACAGAGATTCCAGACTAATATCTATGCAGTGATATTAGTCTGGCCATGCCAGGCTAGGTTATCCTCCTATCATGACCATGTTACCAACTGTAAATATTCTGCAGAACAAATGCCACTTTCACAGACTGTCTTGGCAGGAAGGAAAGTAGAAAAGAAATTAGGAAGGAAGGCTGGAAATAAGAATAAGAATAAAAACAGAAGAAAGGAATAATAAAAACTTTGGCAAGACTAGAGTGTTGAATCTGTGTTGAAATGAATTAAATGTTTACTTGGAATGGCATCCATATTAAAATGACTGCAGAGGAGTGCTTTGGCATTAGGCTGCACTGGGTTACATTCCAGTTGGCCAGTAAAAAGAAAAATCTGCATGATTCATAACAGTGACACTTGCCTGGATGAGTTCCATGCAAAAAAACAATACTTTTGCGTTGTAATTCCCATAACCGTCGTGGGATGTGCTGTATGTGCTGCAGGTGTGAGCCGCACTGTCAGGAAGAAAGACTCCCTCCATCCAAAGTTTGCTCCCTTGTAAGATCCACTAACTGCTAACGCAGACACCTCACTGATGTGTCCCTCCATCTATCCACCAGTTTCTGCCCCGTAGCTTTTTTCACTCCATGAGCAATGCCAGGCAAACGTGTTTCCAATCTGTAAAACTGACTGTGTGAATTTATGCATCGTGATGGATTCATCTGCTGAGAAATATGACAGCTCGGCTTATCTGCACTACAGTATGTCCGATGCTGGGATAGTCTGTATGTCTCCCCCCTCTATTTTCTTTTCTTTTCTTTTTCTCTCTCTCTCTCTCTCTCTCTCTCTCTCTCTCTCTCTCTCTCTCTCTCTCTCTCTCTCTCTCTCTCTCTCTCTCTCTCTCTCTCTCTCTCTCTCTCTCTCTCTCTCTCTCTCTCTCTCTCTCTCTCTCTCTCTCTCTCTCTCTCTCTCTCTCTCTCTCTCTCTAATCTCATCTCTCTCTCGCTCTTCTCTGTCTGTCTCTTCTCTCTCTCTACTCTTCTCTCCCTCGCCCCCTCTCCTTCAATTTCTAGCTGTGGTTTCATTTTTTCCCCCTTAAAACTGACGGCTGGAGTTTCATTGCGTTATTTATTAATGTTACCATGAAATATTTCTGTGCGACTCGCCATGTGGGTATTACAAAGAAGGGGAAAGTTTTCAATTTAGAAAGAAGCGCCGAAATGAACAAAGTTTTCAAAGATAATGAAAACTAAAACTCTGTTTCTCCTTATTTGAAGAACGGTGCTCATAAATTACTTATATGAGAATCTTATCTCATCAGAGCCTGAGTAAGGTTTGGCGAGTGTAGCTATAGTAGAATGTAAGTTAAGCATCGGCTCTAGAAAGTAGATGTTTTGAAGGGTCATTACTTTGTGTCAGCCATAGAAATATCACGGCTAGTCTCACTCACATGTTCTCAACACAATCCACAATAAATTCTCCAAAAAGTGCTCATTAAAGGCAAGACCTAATTCAATGATTCAATGTATAATTTAGGCTTATCCACAGCGAGCTGAACTCTAGTCAGCAAACAACATGCTAAGCGGTAAGTAAATAGAATGGCAAGAAAACGCTGACGCTGAGTGCTACAAATGAACTGCTGCAGGTTAGCAGGTATAAACCTAGTTTAGGACATTATCCAAGCCTAATTAACATACTTAGCATCAGTGGATTTTATAAGGTCTGCGCAGATTGGTCCTCATTCAAAATAGCTTTGAGCTATAATGCCAAAGTAAACTGTACAATAAAACAATAGTTGCAATATGGCAGTTTTACTCAGAAACCTTTGCTACTGTATGTTCTGCACTTTTAATACCAGAGTTAACGTTAAGATCACAGCTGCATTTGTCCTATTTTCTCCGCCTATAGACATACCGTAACACTGTTAGAGTACTGTCTGTGCGCAGAGAGAGAGAGAGGTAGACACAGAGATGGACAGAGATATTTGAGAAAAGCAGAGAGGGAGCAGAACCTGGTGCCCTGGTTGTTGACCTAAGATTGACCGTATGAAATAGGTTATCAGACAGTAAAGCCAAAGAAAAACTGGTCTTAAAGGCTAGCAAGGGTTTCTCCACTCTGTCTCTCTCTCCTTCTGTTCAGTTCTGTTTGTCCATTTCTCCCTTCCATGTATTTGCTATCCCATTTTTTATGTTTACTGGGTTGGAGTCTAAATGTTGGGGATTGCTGCTACAACCAGTGTTTGAATTACAACATGGCTCTCGGGGAGCCCTATTTTTCAGGGGTTAGAGGTGGGAGGGTCATGTTTGTGTATAGGGGGCTTGATTTGTAATAGAATATTGGTTTGCATTTTCTTAACCACTTAACCCATTGAGACCTGAAGCCGATTCTACACGTCTCCTAAATCTCAACAGTTTTCTGAAAAACGTTTGTTTCTATATCAGCGGTGCTCAATATTTTTCATGTCAAGGACCCCCAAAATGATATGTTTTTGGCCGCGGACCCCCATCAAAATATTTTGTTCCAGGGACCCCCAGAAGCAAAGATTTGAGTTAAAAATGTTCGCTTTAAAAATATATATACAGAAGATTTGCACACATTTTCACGATTTTTCAAAAATAGCAGATCTACAAGCTCGTAGCGCGGCACTCGGTGCCGCGCTATGAGCTTGTATATCTGCTATTTTTGAATAGCCCAAAGTGTAAAATAATGCTTTTTAGCTCAAATCAAAAAATTACACATTTCCAGGTCTTAAACACTTCATTGTATGACAAATAGCCAAAATAGCTGAGAACATGGCACATCACCACACACACACACACACACACACACACACACACACACACACACACACACACACACACACACACACACACACACACACACACACACACACACACACACACACACACACACGGTATCACACCACGTAATATGGACAGTCACCGTGACATCACCCATACAGTAGGTTTGTGGATTCCTGTTCTGATGCCTTGAGTTCAGCAAATTAATTGTCGCCATATTTGCCATGTACGTCACCATCATGGATTATCTGCAGCTAGAAGTTCACAATATTTGGATGAGAAAGTGGAGCTGGGGAGCCTGGGGAAACACATTGCTATGCTTCTAACCTAATCACGATGGTAGCCTATGGTGAGGAATCACAGGGTAGCTGCACCCTAAAGCATACCCCGCTTTATGATCTATTTCGCCCTAAAGGGACCATCATTTGTAATGCACATCATGTTGTATTGTTAAAGAAGAAAGCAACTGAAAACATGAACTCATTAGGAAAATTATTTAAGACGTAGTAAATCAAGGGATAAATAGGGTCATTTTCCTACAGACTTGCATACAATCAAACTTCCTTCTGCAACCCGTGGAGTTATTTAAGGTTGAAGTTACTATCGCATTGGCTTCCCTTTTCAGAATGGAAGGTTCCTGCCTGACCAGCCGACAACATGACTATTGAAGTTACACTAAAAAGATAGTATCTATGTCGAATCTAAACTGACAGATCTGCAGCATAGACTGGTGCAGAATTTCTCCACAACAAATTGCTGTATACATTGTATCAAATGAATGAAAAGCCCACACGCACAGATATCACTTATCAAAGTAAAAGACCTCCATTAACCCAAGGCAGCTGGCACATAAGCTGCAGACGCCCGGCAAAGCAGATATGAGATATAATAGCCCCAGAAAGTGTTTTGTACTCGCTCCTGACGCAGTCTGCCAAAGGCATTCCCCTCGGAACGTAGTCACTATCCGTTGTATTACAGGCCAAAAGAGGCAGGAACGCAGGCCAAAACTATCGAACCGTATGTCCTTAAGCTAACAGCCAGCCTGCAACGTGACTCAGCAGATGAAATCACACGCCAAGATAGTGAAGTGCCTTAAAGTGAAGCAAAACCCAACATATTTCCTGTCACTGCATGCCACTACACTTTCTTGTCTTCTAATAAACATTTAAAAAAAAAAAAGAATAATCTTAAAAAGAAAGAAAAAAAACTATGACAGCACTGCTACATTTCCATGCTGCTAATTAATTAGATAAAGACAAAACCAGAATCTTTAGCTGACATTTCTGTCAGACTCTGTTACTGTGTAATAGCACATTACTGTACACATTCTCTACATATGAAATGCGACAGTACCACAAACCACAAGAAGACACCCATAGCCTGCCCTACAGTACACACCATGACAGGATGGTGAAGTAGTCTCATTTGGCCTGGGAGGTGCTGGTTCAAATTTGTTTTTATAAATTCACAGATGTTTCACTGTGGGTAGTAGTATACTGTAGCTGCTAGCGCTGCATGCTTTAAGGCCCCCCTCTACTGCGATAACATTCACACACACACACACACACACACACACACACACACACACACACACACACACACACACACACACACACACACACACACACACACACACACACACACACACACACACACACACACACAGAGCTACCGTAGGTGTGGGTGCAGAAGAGCGGTATCTCCTATGATGAATCCATTGAAGGCACACATCCACTACAAGCACAAAGACACCCCTGTGTGAATCTCCCCCTGCAGAGCTGTGCCCTCACTTCACAGACCCCGGCCCAGCACCACTCTCTCTGCCTTCATCCTCATTCATTCTCCCATTTTGCACCTACGACGTAAACACTAAAAGTGTAATGTATTATGCTGCCCTACAGAGCACCATTCATGCTGTGTGCTTTTTGTTTTCACTTTAAGAGTATGTGAGGTAATCTCTCAAGAACAGATTCAAAGCTGCACTACTGAATCTGTCGGGAGCCCCGTTCAGAACATGTGAGCGTTGGCCTACAAGTGGGCGTGCCTTCAGATCAGGAAGCAGGCCGCGCTTTACCCAATCAAATGTAGTGGGCGGGATTTACATCTGTGTGCTCGCTTCCCACTGAAAACAAACCGGAGCCGACAAAACCACGGAAAGTTAGTAACATGTTAACTTATAAACTATAATAGCCCCAGAAAGTGTTTTGTACTCGCTCCTGTCGCAGTCTGCCAAAGGCATTCCCCTCGGAACGTAGTCACTATCCGTTGTATTACAGGCCAAAAGAGGCAGGAACGCAGGCCAAAACTATCGAACCGTATGTCCTTAAGCTAACAGCCAGTCTGCAACGTGACTCAGCAGATGAAATCACACGCCAACCCAACAAAACCCAACATATTTCATATTTCCATAAGATCCACGACTACACTTTCTTGTCGTAGAACATAGCCTGGAGGGACGTCAGCTCTGCAATTATAAATTCACGAAGATGACATCTTTGTCGTTGACCGATTTAAAAAAAATCACACCCTGTGTGAAGGAAGCGGTGCCTTTGGGGCGGGGCTTAACTCATTTCAGTTCGTCCCTATTGGTGGTCTGAGTCGACTTACCAAATTTGTACTTGGTAGCATGCTGCGAACTGGAATGATGGCTGTTTAAAGCCCAGCCAATGGGCAGACAGAGGGGGTGGGGCTTAAGTAATTACAGTTCGTCCCTATTGCTGGTTTTAGTCCATGTACAAAATTTGTACTCCGTAGCATGCTGCGAACTTGAGTTATGGCTGTTTGAAGGCCAGCCAATGGGAAGACAGAGGGGGCGGGGCTTCAGCAATTCATGCTGGTCCCTATTGGTGGTCTAAGTCCACATACCAAATGTGGACTTGGTGGCATGCTGCAAACTGGAGTTATAGCTGTTTAAAATCCCGTGCTCATCCCGTGCTCATACGGGCGCTGGGGGTCCCTGGACCCCTCTTTGATAACGTCAGCAAGTCATGCGCCTCGCTATTGGTGGTGTAAGTCCACATACCAAATTTGGACTTGGTGGCAGGCTTCAAACTGGAGTTATAGCTGTTTAAAATCCCGTGCCCTAAACGGGCGGACGGACATAGCATACGCGGGGGGTCCCTGGACCCCGCTTTGATAACTTCAGCAATTCATGCTCGTCCCTATTGGTGGTGTAAGTCCACATACCAAATTTGGACTTGGTGGCAGGCTTCAAACTGGAGTTATAGCTGTTTAAAATCCCGTGCCCTAAACGGGCGGACTGACATAGCATACGCGGGGGGTCCCTGGACCCCGCTTTGATAACTTCAGCAATTCATGCTCGTCCCTATTGGTGGTGTAAGTCCACATACCAAATTTGGACTTGGTGGCAGGCTTCAAACTGGAGTTATAGCTGTTTAAAATCCCGTGCCCTAAACGGGCGGACGGACATAACATACGCGGGGGGTCCCTGGACCCCTCTTTGCTAACTTCAGCAAGTCATGCTCGTCCCTATTGGTGGTCTAAGTCCACATACCATATTTGGACTTGGTGGCATGCTGCAATCTGGAGTTATAGCTGTGTAAAATCCCGTGCTCATCATCCCGTGCTGATACGGACGGACGGACGGACATACGGACAAAGTCAAGCTTAGAGCGGTTGGCACCGCTAAAAATATTAGAGACTGGCCATGCTGTCAGTTTGCACAAGAAATATGACACTGATCAGCCCAGTATTTTGCGAGATTAGCACACACACACACACTAACCATTACAATGATATCCTGGCATGATGACATTAGCTGAGGTTTTAAACATTATTTCTTCCCTTTTTGCCTCTCAGTCAAGAGAGGACATAATTAGGAGCCGAAGTTAGCTCCTTCCCATTGGACTGCAGCCTGTTAGCTCCTATTCATTGGCCTGTTACTAGCTCGCCTTCCTCGCTCCGTATGGATGTCCCCTCGCACTGACACTTCCTCTCTGGCAAGGCTACATCAAGAGTTATAATTCTTCCTTGGGGAAACAAAGGCCCATTACACCCCAATGCAAATGTGCACATACACACACTGTATGCAGGAACACACGCACACACACACACAGATGAATAGTTATAATCAACTACATGCATTTGTGGACATGTGCCCACACGACGCCAACACTCTTCTTTTCTTCTTTGGTACTCACACTCATACACACGGCTGATTTAGTTTGACTGCACAGCGATGCACTGGGGTTAGATGGCTGGCCATTGTGTGTAACCCAGGGCAACTGCATGGCAATGGAAAATAAGGCTGTCTGCTCTGATTTTCTGCCTTTCCACTTAACAGCACCGTGAGACAGGACAGTCTGCCGATAGGAGAGAGAGATTGTGTGCGTGCGTGTGCGCGTGCGTGCGTTTAATCAGATATAAAAACTAGACTGAATTGCAGTCTACAGTTCTATCATGTGTGCTGAAAATAACCAATCTACAGGCTTGCAACGTGTTAGCAGATCTGCTATTTTCGGGGTGTGACAGAGTATAAATTAAGCATTAGGTTTATTTTGAGGGTGTGCAGATTTAGGAAGGCAAAAGGAGCTGGGGACAGATGACCATACACTGAGGACATAAATGCTTTGTTGTACAGCAATCCAGTTGCGACATGCTCTCACACACGCACGCACGCGCGCGCGCGCACACACACACACACACACACACACACACACACAGTACTGGACACTAGCCACAGATAACAATCGAAACAGCAGTGCATCTGAAAGGTATACAAATATACTGTATACACACACACAGGCAAAATGCTGATTAATCCTCCCCCACCCTTTTCAACCATTTTGTTTGAATCACAGCAGTGTCCCATTATGTGTCCTTCATCAGCTCCTGTTGTGTGTGTGTGTGTGCGTGTGTGCGCGTGCGTGCGTGCGTGCGTGCGTGCGTGCGTGCGTGCTCTTTGTAGGTTTTGAATAACACAAAGACAAGGTGAGAATGGAACACAAATAGAGTGTTCTTTCCCTTTAAACACTTAGGAGCACACACGCACACACACACACACACACACACGAACACACACACACGCACGCACACACACGCACGCACACACACAGGTCAGGACATCAGTGGAATTAATGGGACCAAAAAACAACAATATCCAGGCGATTAGAGCTGGGACCTTCAGACTAAAGAGGATTTTGCAGCTTAACTTTTTAAGATTCAGCTACCAGACTTATACTCATGCTGCACTGTAATTGAATAAGACATTTGCACACGGATTACCAGTGCAAAGTTCTAATTCCTTTGATTTAATACCACAAAGATCTATTTGAACTCAAGTGAATAATAGTAATAAATAACAAAAGGTACACTCAAGTGAGCAGTCCCTTTGAAGGGTGGAGAGAGGAAAGCGGTGGGGGAGTGGTTAAGTCAAAAGTACTCACTGAAAAACTTGACATATACAGTAGTAATATCCCATTCATGTAATGAGTTTAAATCAAGCATTTTCATGTTTATTGTTTTCTTTTTTTGTGCAGTGGAAACGTTTTTTAATGGGCCATTGCTAAGAAAGACATTTACTTAAACGTGAAAACTTTCTTTTTTTAACTGCAGCATATAAATGACAAACGCACAGTGGTATAACTCTACTGTAGCATGCAGCAGCCTCCACATACAGTAACACCTGTTACTGAGGAGCAATAGGTGTTAACGGGAGGAAGGGACACAACACGATTAGTAGAAACAATTAACTTCATGCCCATTTGTTAAGTATAGATTTCATGTGTGTGTGTGCATGTGTGTGGTGGCGGGGTACTATCGACCTGCCCCTTGTTAAATTTCTAACGATCCTGAGTTACAATACAGCAAACGGTGGTAATAAACAGTGGTGCAGTTCATTGCATCAGTACATCAACGGTTGTGTTCTCTGTAAACCTTCCCATAGCCATTAAGCAATTCTTTATTGTTAGCAGCCTCTGTCCTCTGTCCACTGTGTGTCTTCTCTTCACCGGATGCCACGGTAAATGGAGAGACTGAGCACTAGTAATAAAGGCAGGAACGCACATCCATGTGTAACAGAGACTAATGCTAACACGATTGAGAGAGAGACATAAACCAGTGCTAGTGAAAGCATCCACAGGGAAAGGAATAGATGAGATGAGGGAGGGAAACACAGACACTGGGACATGTGTGTCAGTGACGGCACAATAGAATGAGTGTTGACTTACATGGTCTTTAAGTGCTTTAACTACAACAACACTGGAAGGTAATAAATATCAGGGATCAATTAACCACTTAAACCCTACAGTGTGCTTGGTTGACAGAGTCCCCCAGGGATCTGTGCTAGGCCCCCTCCTTTTTTTCCCTCTTCACCGAATCTCGTCGCCAAAAATGTCACATTGTGAGCTCATAGATCGACAGTGAATGATAACCCTTGCGCGATCGGTATTCTATCTCCTCATTTGCAAGTCACGCTACCGTGTGAGTCAATTAACCTCGTGATTTGTTTGTCTGCCTGCAGGAGCCTGGAGGCATGAGCTGCCGAGGTGGCAAAATGGATAAAAAAAAAAAAAGGTCTAAGCCGTCAGATGCCCAGTTTAGGAATATATATATATGCACTGTGAGGAGGTCTTCATGGAGGAGAGACACAGTAAGGGGTGTGTTCGCAAATTAGAAGCACACTGCCACCTTGGTGCTAACAAGGACCAATGCGTGCCGTTCGCCTACAGCCTCCTTGGACAAGGTCTACCGGTGTATAGCGAGGCACGCGCTCTTCCTTTGTTATTTGTGTCACTTCAGCTGACAAACACCCAGATAGACATCTGCAAAATAACACAAATCCACTATAAATAAAGCTATGCTTGTCTGTCTCACTTTTATGAATCCCTCATGCTGTTTCTAATCCACCCCTGACAATGGTTCAATGCTTGTATCCAACATAACCTATGAGATTCACTTTTTTTTTTCTTTTTTACTTGCTTATATTTTCAACTATACCATCCAACTTTCACACCCACACAGAGTTTCACTTTCACTTCACCAGATATTTATTTTTCTTCATGGTGTCATAAATGTAGCGGCATGAGCTGATGCCAATGGTTCAATGCTTGTATCCAACATAACCTATGAGATTCACTTTTTTTTTTACTTCCTTATATTTTCAACTATACCATCCAACTTTCAAACCCACACAGAGTTTCACTTTCACTTCACCAGGCATTTATTTTGCTTCACGATGTCATAAATGTAGCGGCATGAGCTGATGCCTTGGCCTTCAGTCACACTTCCATAAAAGAAGCTAGGCTATTGCAGAAATGCAGAATGCCTGGACAGAGTGAGAGAGAAATTAAATCAGAGAGCAGGCAAGGCAAGAGAAGGCAGTAATTGAATGTCCGAAAAAAAATAGGAGGGAGATACATCGTGAATCTATATACTGACAGTCTGCTGAGGGATTGCTGCCCCTAATGAAGACGGACAGGAGAGGAGAGTGATGCAGCAATATGGAGTAGCTTAATGGGCAGATTTAACCTGAGAAGAGTGGGGGATTCAAGTACTGCTCTAAGATGCCCCCTAAGCCCATTCATGGTGTATATATCTTTTCTCAACTGTTGTCTATATCAGTAGGCACCGGGAGAAGATGGCCAGTGGTTTTCAAAGCGGGGGCGCTATAACAGGTCACTTCACCTTTTGCCCTATAACTCTTGAACAGTATGGTGTACAATATAAAAAATGAAAATAATACTTTTTTCTACTCAACTCCTACAGATTTTGTCCAAAACTCACGCAAATCAAATCGGTACACAATATCTCTGTAGTCATGTGATCAAGATATATCTGTCAGATTTTTCAGATTGCAGTCCGATTGGCTACGACTGCCTTTCAAGGTTTGTGGGAGGGGCCCGATTTGCAAAAAATGCCACCAATCATGAACACAGTGCCCCATCTGCTCCAAATCTGAATCACATGTAAGTGCCTCTAACAACACAAGGCGAGCACCACACATGCTTGATGGCTGCACCCCACGACTGACACAGGCCTGGGTAGGCAACCCAGCCTGGCGGGGATTTGAGGTCTGAGGAGCACGCTTTTCTAAGGTTTTATTTTCATGCCATTTCACAATGTGGCCCCACCCAGAAGTCCTTGGCATGGAACAGTTTTGGGAACCCCTGGATTAGGCTTCAAGCGAGGGGGCACTAGTAACCACAATGCTGTAGTTATTGGACCTTTATGTAAATGCGAAAAAAAATGTGCTGGCCTTTGGACAATTAAATTGTTGAATGTGACAGGGTAGTAACCACGTACTAACCATTTTATCACTGATACTGTACATAATATGACACAACTTGAGATTAACAGAAAGAAGACAAAGCTTAACTTGGATTCACAGATGAATGAAAGGCAGCTGTAGAAAGAACAAACAGAATTTGGGTAATTCATTTAGGTGTTTCAGTGAACCAGCATTAATTGAACTGTGCAGGAGTTGTCCACACTCCACACTGGTGTGAAATATTCACACTATCAATATTACCTTCAGCTGCTGCCAGGTACCAATCTGTCAAAAAGTTCCATTATTCCCTTTTGTATGACAACCTGTTTGTATTTTTTTTGCAGTGCCAATCATCACCTTCCCCGAACACGGGCCAGTTGTGTTCGAGTAGGCGTTCAACAAAGCCGGATGCACCATGGTGGATTTGAACCCACAACCTCCGTAATGGTGGCCAGCTACTTTACCACTGCACAACCCGAGCGCCTAGCTGCATGTATTTTTAAACCCACCAGGAAAACTAACAATCTCTCTGAATTGATACAGTGGACAAACTAAAAGCATGGTGAAAGGTGTTGGAGATTGTTGTTGCTTCTAGTCCAGGGGGGTACGCCCACCAGCGGAAAACAATTGGTGGCAAAAGTGACTCACTCCACTCTGCTTGCATGTACCTGCACCGTTAGCAACAGGGCCATGTTTGAGAAATACCCCAAACTGAGTCAGTGGAGAAAAGTGGTAAATAAAACAGATGGAGAGCAGAACACAGTAAAGATGTGAGATATATCTGAATATCTTATTGTGAGTTGGCGGTTGGGCACACCAAGCTAATCCCCACCAGGCGAAGGGAGCACTTGAAGGAGGAATACGTTAAAGCTGGATTTGGGGGGAAAGACAGTGATGAGGGGAGACAGAAAGAGAGAGGCAAAGGGTAGTCTGTACTGTAACTACACCAGCTAGCAATGATGCTGTCACAATAATGCAGTTGAAAAACAATGCTCTTTGGGACCGTGTGCACTCTGTTTTTCTTTCCGCATGGTTTGCTGCTTCAAAGTCCCCAACAGTTTTTCTAAGTAGCCTGCAGTATGTTGTTTTTAAAGCAACAACAAAGTTAGCGTTGAAAAAGATGAGACACGGACCCCAGGACAGCTGGTAGGATGCAAGTAGAACAGCTTAGACACGGCAATTTATGATGACTCACAATGTTCCAGCCATGACTAACAAAACTGTCTAGCATCAGCCCAAGGTCAAGGTTTATCATGAATATACATGTATCTACAGCCAGACATCATTGTCTCCTTTCAAGAGCTGCTGTCGCACTACTCCTGACAGCACAGCATTCAATGGCATGCAGGAGTATTACATCACGATCGAGGGGATGGGGTGGGGGGTTACCTCTGCTTTTGATATCACCCCCTCTGGTCATTCATTTTCATCACCGGCGGCGGTGGGGATATGTTTTATCCCTATGTCTGGTTAGATACATGCTTGTCTGATATGTTTGACATCTATGTTTTATAATATTACAATTTATCAATTTAATATATATATATTGGGCAACTACCATAACTTTGTCAGTTATAAAGTGTCTTATAGATTTGCTTATATTATGTTATGCAGAAACATAAACATTTATAACGAGTGTTATGAAGCCTTATAAGTGCATCATAGACCTGACCTTTAATTAAAGTGTTACCTGGTAGTTATAATGTGCTGTTATGCTGAGCTTATAATGCATTATGACCAGCACTTATAATACTTCATAAACCTTGTTATAAGTTGTTATGCATGATTACAAACATTTATAACAAGTGTTATGTTGACTTATAAGCCCAATGTAATGCATTTTAAATGTGATTATAATGGATTATAGATCAGACCTTAGTATACAGTCTTACCGTATTAGGAAGCTAAATCTTGAGATCTGTACAGATTTATACATAACAGATACATTCTAACCTTTTCAAAATTATCCAAATTTGTCATACAAAGGTTTCAATTCAGAAATGGTCTGCAAGCTCACAACGACACACATTACAACACATTGTTGTGAGCTAATAGATCTGCTATTTTCACTATTTTTCATACGAAGGAGTATAGAAGGCTGACGTGGTTAAGAAAATACCCCTCGTTTTTTGTTTTCTTTTGCAAAATGAATGCTGACATTCACATTGCTTGCGGGGTACTGTATATTGCATGAAGTGAAAATGCATCAGTGCTGCGGGGGGGGGGGGGGGGAAAGGTAAATGGTAAAGTAGCCTACTTTATGAACTAATGTATTTCCTTCATTCTGTAGAATTAAGATTGAGTTGCAGATAATGTAGTTTCCTGAGAGTCCTCCCAGGGGCACCCAAAAACTCAGACAGACCAATGTGATTTGCACCGTTTTCAATTAAGGAAAAAAGAAAACAGCAAGCAATATGTTCTTTGGCACCGGACCGGTTGCCCAAATACTGCTGTAGTAGTGCAGTGGTGCATTTTCATCTTTGTTGAGTGTCATGTCAAAGTTATAAGTTAAGTATATGTGTGTGTGCACACGCAGCCAAGCACAAACAAATACAAAACCTGTGAAAACATTGTCTTAATCTGTTACTTTTTGACTACAGTACACAGTAAAATCCTCTGTGTCTCATGGTGCATTCTCAGAGGCCAAAGTGTTTTTTTTTTGCCGCGCAATTACATTCAAAGTCAATGCAAAGATGCAAATGTCTGTGCACAACATTAGTTCTCTTTCCAGAAAGTGGAATTACCGTTTCCTATTCCGTAGCAGTTTCCCGTACCTTAATTTGATTGGTTCAGCAGAAGATTTAAACCGGAAACACATATGCAGACCTGTGTTGTGTGTTTCCAGTTAAAATCTGCTGCTGAGCCAGTCAAATTAAAGGGAAACTTTGCCGATTTTGCACCGAAACCCTATTTTAATTAAGTTGAGGACATAATAAATGATAAATATAATAAATGTATCATTTAAACACCCAAAACACACATAACACAGAGTGTGTTTTGTGTGTTTTGATATTCTGAACATGATTTTGGCGACTGTGACAACATCAGAATGTCAGTTCTTCCTGCACTACAGCCCATGTTTCCTGTAGTTCCATTTAGACCTTCTCCTCCAGCTGATGTCAATCACCTTGTTAAGACTGCTCTAAGGTGTCAGTTACCTTGTCTACCATCACCTCCACAGTGAAGGGCATCATGACACTCCTACAATGACTTTAGAAGACATATAAGCACCATCTAACAACATTAATATTTGCAGACACAATGGCCCTCATTTATCAAGGCGTTGTAGACCAAATAAGATCACCGCAACTTTCGGCCCGCTCAGATCGCACATCAGGTCGGAGGCAGTTGTTGACTTTGGCTACACCCGTTTGTTCCATTGTAGAGCTGCGGAGCAGCATTAGCTGACCGTCTGACAGACATCTGGACACATGTATCCACTCCAAAATGTATCTAACACACTAATAAATATTTTATAAACTCATTTAAACAAACTGCTTTAACAGTCATTCGGTTAAGCTTGCAGATCTGGCTGCATTGGCTATTTGAAAACAGCAGATCTACAAGCTCACAACAAGTCGCGATGCGGCGCGTTATGAGCTTGTAGATCTGCTATTATCAAAATATACAAGCGATTATTCGGGAGTCGGGACTGGCACGGCGGTGCCGCTGTAATCTTTTCATGGACAGTGAGGTCTCCAAACTTACAGTAGCGTGTCCTATATGGAGTTATACAACCTGGGCTGGGTGGAGGATATAAACCCGACGCTCCAAACCTTTGACCAGCGCAGGCTATTCTTCATGCTGTGGATTCATTTGGGCCACCGCCGGAGATCGGACATTTACACTCCAAACACACACCAGCCTTCATCCATTAATGTTTATAATTCATTCATCAATGATCACTCCATAAACATTCAGATTATTTTGACTGCCTTGCCTGCTATATCTCATTTAACGTGGCGTCACGGCAGCCCCGTGACTCAAGGGGGAATACATGATTGCTTTATTTTAGTGTAACTAGAACGCGCACTGCTCGTAATGGGTTAAATTAATATACAAATGTATGGTATGATTTATGACGATGAGATTGGTGTCATTCATGTAGGCTACTTGACAAAAGATTGTACCATCAGGGAATACATGAAAGACTGCTGTTTCCACAGAGTGCCAATGCTACACTTGTCTTGGGCTTGCAAGTAGGTGCGTGTACGTGTGCGTGTGCGTATGTGAGTGTGAGTGTGAGTGTGAGTGTGAGTGTGAGTGTGTGTACATCAGACACGGACATGAAAGGGAGCGAGGCGGGCGGGGGAACTCTCTTATTGGCTTTCCATGCTTTGTTTAGTCGTATTTCTATAAGTTCCTTTGATGAATGGCACTAGGACGTTGGCCTACGGCCAGATTTAAGGCAAAAAATAAGGCCAGTACACCTAATGTTAAAACAAATGCATAAAGAACTAAAGAAATTCAAAACAAAAGCCAAAAGAAAACCATCCAGTCACACCCCTCTCTCTTCCCTGACTTGGTACAGTCTGATGTGTTTGACAGATTTAGCAAGATGATTGACATCAGCTGGAGGAAAAGGTCTGACTGGAACTAATTTAGCCTCTTCCTCCTATTCACTCAAGTTGAAATATCCCAACTTGAGCGAAGTTTGCTTTGTGTCTCGACAGCCATATTATTTATTGATTTTGACACACCAATAATGAAACTGTCTGCAACTCACAGGACTGGAGGCATAGACTTGCACTCCACAGCTGGAATGGAGCGACCATAGTCAATGTCCAACCAGAGCTTCACCATACAGCAGTCTCGGATTACACAACAGGTACAAACACAGTGATATCTGACATGGTTACTGGTGAGAAGAAAGGGCATCCATTTGAAACTGAGAGAGTAATGAAACCAAATGGAACCTTTCGGGCCCACCGAGATATTTGTCCTGGAATACCTGGCAGTAGCAATGGTTTTGTGAAAAGCTTCTTAGCATCGAGCTTGAGGCCGATCTTCCATCACTCCATTTCTATTGCCAGTAGTAGTTCCCTTCCTGTGTCAAAGGCTAGGGCAATGTAATCTGTATAGTCAAAAAAAACATGTGAATGAAGCGACTACAAAAACAATTTTCACACACATTCAGAGTTAAATTAACACTCATATTAGGATTTTACTTTCTTTACTGTAGGTTATCTGAGGAGAGACAGAGAGCTGTATAGAACAGATGCATATTGAAGATGCTTCACTTCAGCCATGACTAACACACTTAAGGATTAGTGCATCTGGCACAGCAGTACAACACACTATTAACGTGGAGGATAGGGGGTTTCATAATCCACCTCTATTCCACTCCAAACTCCCTGTCTACCCTGTCTCTATTAAGGCATTTAAAATCCAAGAGGCGGAATCGTGTTTGTCACAATAGATTCATGTTAATATTAGCGACAATACGTGGGTGCCTAATGGTGTATTGCGCGAGAGTTAAGCTGGGACTCATTTGCGCAAGTTCCTAGTATTTAGTTCATGGGGGCATTGCTTGGTAATATATGCACAAGTCTCCTTTGCCTCCCTAAAATCACATGGTTTCATAGCACTGAAAAGCAGGTTATATAACAATCCCTCATTACCCATTCTTACAATATACTGTAGATACAGTACATTATTTGGGTTGCAGAAAACGTGTCGATAACATTTTGTACACGTTTTACACATGTGGTGGACGCCTGGACGGGCATGAAATGATGCACTGAGATGCACTCTGTCAGCCCGATCTAATATCAGATTAATCTGCAAAGAATCTGCAAAATCTGCATAAAATAACTGAATTTGAGGTTAAATGTGAATGCTAGGGAGTGGCAATTGCCATCTCCTCTGACCCCAAATGATGCCCCTGGTTAGGTGCCCTTGTTAATGAGCACTTCTTTTATATTAAGCTGAATTGGCCAACACTTGAAGGCTATTCATATTCATATGGGAATAAACATAAACACATCTACATAAGTGTTGCAATAAAGAGAAAAGTTATGCAGGAAAAAGTGAGAAAAATGAGTGCATGTTGCCAAAGCAAGTCTTTAAGCAGGAGTGCCAAATCAAAGGTATGAAATCCAAAGCATCCTGTCCCACATATTACTGATCACTGACAGATTGTTTTACTAAATGTTTTGGTGGCACACACCACAAACAAGAGAAATAAAGAAAGAAAACAGAACTCAACCAAATCACAAATCATCTACCCTCCAGTGTTACATCAGTGAATCTTTAACTGATGAAATGGTAACATTAGACGTGCATCCAGAGGGCTCACAATGTTCGAGATTAGAATCTTCTAATCTAGACGGTTGGAGATCCAAGCCTCACTGAAGTTCCATGATATGTGCAGCATTTATAATCCATTCTCACTTCTCCACCCTAATTTGTTTATGTATTGTCATTTGTTTATCTGTACAACGTACATGTAGGAAACCAAATGGGCACCTACACAGTCAGAAAGACAGCTGTACGCTGTGCCAAGTGTGTCAAACAAACAATTCACAATGGTGATTAGCAAAATGGTTTTTACACCCCTCTGTTTCTGTAATTGCATTGTATACACCCAGGGGGGCGGGGGGGAGTAAGGAGGAGTGGGACTACATGAAAGGAGGAGTGAGAAAGAGAGAGAAAGGTTGGGAGAAGACAAGATGCTAGTGAAAGAGCAGTGGAAGGAGGTGAAGTGGACAATGGACACAATGAATGGTTTTAAAGAAGGAAATCGATGGTAAACGTGAGACGAGAGAAAGAGAGAGAGAGAGAGAGAGAGAGAGAGAGAGAGAGAGAGAGAGAGAGAGAGAGAGAGAGAGGGGGGGGGGGGGTGCAGAGGCCAGTTGTAGTTACGGCATATAACATTTGGGGGCATTTAACATGAAAATGTTTGAGAACTAGTGCTTAAGGACATGCCTCAGTCCGCACGCACGCACGCACGCACGCACGCACGCACGCACGCACGCACGCACGCACGCACGCACGCACGCACGCACGCACGCACACACACACACACACACACACACACACACACACACACACACACACACACACACACACACACACACACACACACACACACACACACACACACACACACACACACACACACACACACACACACACACACACAACTTGGCAATATTGAGACAACTTTAAGATTTACCGCCGTGTTAAAGTCTGACAGACATATTAAATGGATGCAGTTCAAAATGGAATAATTCCTTGACGCTACTTATTTATTAATCAAATTTCTCACTCATTAAATTATTTACATTGCCTGAACCTCATGATGTCACCTCACCTCTCCCACAGCAAATTCCAAGAGTTCACTACGCATCAGTTGTTCAGTTCTATGCAGCTCACTATGCTGCGACGCATTTGTCAGTTTGTAGATCTGCTATTTTCAGAGTGAGACACTGACGTGCAACTAAGTATGAAACAGGATGCACAGGTAGGTCCATTTGGTAACATTTGTACACTCTCAGAGTAAAACTAACATTGAAGATTTTACTGTATAGCATTAGGGTTACGTTTAGACGTGTGCCTGTGAGGGTTGAGATAAAGTTATGGTTAGACTGGCCATGTATACCCTACAGTATATAGAGTCAGGGCCGTGTTTATGCACAGGCAATGTAGGCACATGCCTATGTCTTGTCGGGGGGGGGGGCCGAAAAATGCCCCCAAAAAAAAAATTAAAAAAAATTAAAAAGTTTTTTTTTTTTTTTTTTTTTTTTATTAAATAACATAAGCCTAACCTAACCCTAACCCTAACCCTAAAACCGAAATAAAGTAACAAAGAAACGCCCAAAAACGGCCACAATCCGCGAAATAACCGCAAAATTTCGCGCGCGCGCGCATGGGTCGCGCACATGCACGCGCGCTGCGCGCGTGCATGTGCGCTGGGGGGGGGGGCCCGAAAACTGTCCGTTGCCTAGTGCGCATTTTGACATTAACACGGCCCTGTATAGAGTACATGGCCACCTCTTGTTTTCTACCACTTCACCAAATCTATTTGCCAAAAATAATGTTATATTTTTTGCCAAATGTTGGCCTTATGACATGCCCAGAATAGGAATGCTATAGGGTTAAAATGGTTTAGGTTAGATTAAGCAGATATGGAAGGAATGTAAGGCTAACCAGAAGGATTATTGATCCAGATTCACAGGGCCCTGCAGGGCACAATGAATCACCAGGATATTTGGGTATTGGTATATATTTATTCCAAAGCGTGGAATACAGTCATGCTCATCCATCTGCACTCTGCAGGGCATCATTCTAGAGGAGATGAGTCAACACAGGACTATACAGGGAACGTTCTTGGTCTTGGGAGCGGTGCGCGCGCGTGTGTGTGTGTGTGTGTGTGTGTGTGTGTGTGTGTGTGTGTGTGTGTGCTACTGTGTCTGCGTGCTCTAAGGCATATATAGATCTAAATATGAACTGCAATTTTCCAAATCGCAGAGGCTGCAATTCATGCATAAAAGAGAGGCATACATTTACATTTACATTACATTACATGTTTAGCTCACTGTCTAGAAGCCATATTGTATCCTATATTAACCACTTAAACCCTATATGGGTAACTGGAGTCCCTCAGGGCTCAATACTACGGTATTTTCTGTTTTCTGTTATTGTGGGGAAAGCTTTCACTGAAAATAGCCGATCGACATGCTCGTTGTCGATCTGTAAATACCGATGCTGGGGCTCGGCAACATACAGTAGATGTATGTCTATAGTACTCTGCTGGCAATTTTCAATTTTTTTGACCTTCAATTCTTTTCATGATCACACACACACACACACACACACACACGTATACAGAAAGAACAAATACTCACACACACCAACACACAGGAGATATGTGCATACAGAAAGAACTTCCACACACACACACACACACACACACACACACACACACACACACACACACACACACACACACACACACACACACACACACACACACACACACACACACACACACACACACACACACACACACACACACACACACACACACACACACAGGAGATGCATGCACACTCAAAGAACACAGGAGATTCATGCATACAGAAAGAACAAATAGACATAAACATACACACACGATGAGCTTTCTGCCCCAGTGAGTACAGACAGTATTTGCGTCAGGGGAGAGTGAGCGTAAGAATGACAGAATGGCACAATAACAGAAGCCAATGAAAGAATGAGAGAGCGAGGGGCTATGCGACACATTGTAGAGAGAGAGAGAGAGAGAGAGGTGGTCAGCTGTGGAGATCCAGTGAACTGTGAGTAATAATAGGAGAAAATGCATATTACTTATTGACTGTGCAGACGCCAAATACTGTAGGTTCAAATGGACATCAACACAAGTGCTCCCACTGTATGTAGTCTACTGTATGTATGTATCCATATGGGCACGCACACACACGCACACACACACACACACACACACACACAGAAAAATAATTGACAGTCCTTGGCCAGGACATCCTGCATTTCTTTGAAGTTTCTACCATCATTAGCATGATTATATAGATGTATTGCGCTCATTGCACGTGAATGCAGAGAATATCACTTGACTGCATTTCCCTGTTTGTTCAGCATATTTGCATTATCTCCCCTTTCTGAATAATAATAGTAATGGAATATCATGTTAAATTCTGCCTTCTTGTTGCGGGGGTTTGAGGATGCCAAGAGAGCTGGAAATAGTTGTGAAATGTCATGCTTCTTATTTCAAAATAATTCCGGAAGAGCAGGAAATCATGAACAGTATGTGAGCCTCAAACTTACAAAAGAAATACTAAATAAATAGAGTATGTTTTTTTTACTAGCAGGATTTATCTTTTCTTTTTTGTAAACAGAAAACAGAGCAACAACAATGACACACTCTAAGCATCTATCCATCATGATATGGGTTATAATGAAGCTATATTAACCCATTAAAACCAGGAACGCATCTCTGTTATTTTAGATTGCTTTGGATATTCAAAAATAACAGATATACGGGCAAGAATCGTGTCATTTTTTGCAAATATTTGAATATATATATTTTTAAAGCGAAAATTTGGAACTCAAATCTTTGATTCTACAAATGTCTTCAAAATCCTAACAGATTTTCTTTTTGAAAAATACTTATGTTGCTATATCAGTGGTTCTCAGACTTTTTTTCATGTCAAGGACCCCCAAAATGATATGTATTTGTCCGCGGACCCCCCCCCCCCCCCCCCCCCCCCATCTCAAAATATTTTTGTTCCAGGGACCCCCAGAAGCAAAGATTTGACTTAAAAATGTATATATACATATATTCAGAGATTTGCACAAATAGCAGATCTACAAGCTCATAGCGCGGCTATTTTTGAATAGCCAAAGAGATCTAAAGTGACACAGATGCGTTCCCGGATTTAAAGGGTTAAATGAGAGTGTGCTTTACCATCATTGTTGGCACAACAGTGACACGGTCAGGAACGAGGCACTTGCACCGCATAAGCATCACTGAAGTGCAAACATTGGCGGTAAAGCACGCTCTCTTGAGTAACATGCAACTGTTACCAACAAAATAAAACATGGAGTAAAACTGCATTCATATTGAGGGGCAATTAATACAAATGAAAACTTTTTTGCAAGTGTTATCTCCGTTGGGGTCGTCTAGACTGAGACATCAGCTAGTCCCTGTTGATTCAACTAGCCCAGAGCTGTGCAGCCAACTTGAGCTAATGAGCTAAATAGATATTGTGATTTCATAAACTGAATAATAGGTAATTATTTTCAAAAATCAAACCAGCGACCCTTTATCTTCTGCTTGACCTCCTTGCCGCAAAACTCAACTGGTAATATTGATTAATTTCCTTCTTGTGTTATGATATTAAAAGACGTATGCAAATGGGGATGTGCAAAGACATTCAGAATGTGCATGTGTATATGTATAACAGTGTCAATTATAAGTGTTATATAATTACACACAATGTGATACAAATAAGTGCTTCTACCTGACTTAATTCTCCATGGTTCATGTGTATAATAGTGCATTAGTGGGCACAGCTTCTTTAAGTCCCCTCCTTCTGTCCCCTGTATACATGTCCTACCACACCTCCACCTCTTCTTTGTGTATTTCCGTGTTGGAACAAGGTGGGTGTCTTTTGTGTTCGTCCTTGTATAACAAAATAAGAATTCTACTTGCAAATGATTTACACAGTGTTTGTTTACTAACCTGGAGACGTATTATATGTTAGTTCTTGTCAGGTATGTTGTATTTTATTATCAATGTCATATTGGCTTGTGTATTTCCGTGTTGGAACAAGAGAGGAGTCCTTGCACTACAAAACGAACTAACCTGGAGACGTATTATAATGTTATTTCTTGTCAGAATAAATGGAGATTGTCTCCAAAGGGAGTCCCGGGGCCGTCTAATCCATTCAACACAACGCAGAGATAAAGACTACACTGGTTACATATGTACACACTTGCGAGCACAAACAAAGACAGAGACAGACAGACAGACAGACACACCAACACCACACCACAGTCATCCAGGGACAAACATGCTGTACTCTGAGCATCTGGCCTGCTCTACCTGCACCACCGCTTGCTGCAGCTGTCTCTCACACGCTACATCTGCAGTCAGTCTCACACCAGCGACCATGCCTCTTCTCAAAGCCTCCTGTCAGTCTAGCTCTGACGCACACACACACGCACACACACGCACGCACAAATGCAGACAAACATACTTAGAGAAACATACAATTGTTTTTCATTCCATCCACTCTTCTCCCCCCTCCCCCTCTTGTTCTGCATCACTGACCAGGTACAGTACAGTTGTCGCGTGTGCTGTCACTCCCTCCCTTTCACAAGAGGATGCCAATATGTTCACACACACACACACACACACACACACACACACACACACACACGCACACACACACAATGTACATATGAGGTGCTATATCTCCACAGAGAAAAGAACATGGACCATCACATCTGTCAACACGCAACGATACATAATCTGAAAGGATATTAAGTGCTTCATATACGGTACAGTGTATGCTGCTTACGACACACACACACACACACACACACACACACACACACACACACACACACACACACACACACACACACACACACACACACACACACACACACACACACACACACACACACACACACACACACAGAGCTACTTTTCAAGCCCCTGATTAGTTTATTGTCACATATACAGTACATGCATGCAAATGCTTACAGGCCATTGTCATATACACATTCGCACTCAACACAATGCTAAAATGTGCATGTACTGTACGCACACACGCGCACGCACGCACAAACACAGTAGGTGGTAGTTCTAAAGAGGAAGTGGCGATGACAACTGTGAAACTGGTAAACAAAGCAGGGGAGGAACAGCCATTCAGAAACAGAGATGCTTAGAATTCCTTCTCCATAGAAATGGCATCATTGCCAAATAAAAACCAAGCTACTGCTATGCCAGGACACATTTTTTCTCTCACTCTCTCGACTCTTTGTTCAGCATCCCAAAAACAGAAATCTCTCTCGCTTCTCCCTAAGCCACAGATCTCGTTATTGCCCTCTCTCTCGCTCTCATTTCCTCCCAAGAGTGAACAGAGACACTGTAACAAGAAAAGAAACTCTGCTTCCACTGTATATGAGAGCAGGATCCTTCTTTCTCCTCCTTCCTTAACCACACCAGTCCTCCTATATTTTAAACAACAAATATATCATCCAGTCCAGCTGTCCTCCGCTCTCTGCCTCGTTACAGTACGCTGAATGGACTGTCAACAGAACAGACACGAAAATTGTCAACAGACAATTTTTCTGGGTCTCACTTACGCAGTTCTTCCATTTATCTCTTTAAATATTTTGCAGTGATCACTCTCATCTCACACAAATGTTGACGGTGCTCTCCTGTCTTCTGCCACTTTGTAATGCTGGATTATTGCTCCCACGCTGTCACAGAGAGGAAGCACCCCAACGCACTCCTTACAAAATTACTTTTAGATAATGTCTCAAATGTATCAATATTTTTAGTGAAATTCTGTCCCAAAAGCTAGGAAAAGAACCAACTTTGCCAAATTGTTTAAAGACTCAGAAATGTTTAATTTACACATGAAATGTTCACCGTTGCATATTCAAAACAGACTACATTCTGTACACTTTCGCTGCTATGTTGCATGATAAATGAGCTCTATTGACTGCATTAATAGGCTATGATAAGTTCATTCAAATAGAGCTATATACCCGACATGTGACAAATGAGCGCCTTATTGGTATTTTCGTAACACTAATTTCAAACGCAAAGATGTTTAACCACCATGTTGAACCCCAGCATCCATCTATTTTTGGCAAAGAGATTTGGTGTAGATGGCCATGCATGCAACATCTGTCAACCAGAGAAATAGAAAAAGGACAAAATATATATATAATCTGCGCAACAGCCGCACCAGCACAAACTGACTCAGAGCATATAATTGGTTTTCATTTTCAGTGTTACTTATCCAGCACGTATTATTTGTGTAACTTGTATGTGGCAAATTAATTTTAATAGAAAATATCAAGTGATTCTAATGTTCTTTTTCCAGTACTCAAGATGTATTAACTTGTGTACTGGATGTTTACCTTGGAGCAGAAAACTGAAAAGAGGCATTATGGAGATGTAAGTTTGTGAATGGAGAAGAGACATCACATACAGTAGTGTGTTATCTACCACACAATGCCATTTTGAATCTGAATTTGACATTTCAATTAATTGAAATTGAAAATGATGCAAATTAATCTACCAAGCATTGAGCTCCTATAAAAACATATAAACGGGAGAAATGCTATGTGGTCCTCCAATGATTGATGTCATAATGGCCTTATCTGCGTGCATACTGTATGTGTGTGTGAGAGAGATAGACAGATAGACAGAAAGACACCTAGAGAGAGAGAGTTTATGCTGGTGTGTATGCACAGATACATACTCAGTGTTCCTTTACCTCTGAAGTTTGGCTGTACATGCAGCATCTAACTAGCTGATGTGTTTCCACATTTTCTGATGCACGAGGAGTCAGTAACATATAACATGCACTCTGACCTCAATCTAACCTTAACCCTGCACACGAGTGGCTGATAGATTTAATCTGGCAACAGAAACTTTATACAATTAATTTAATTGACCGCCTTGTCAAAGTAACTGACACTCCAAATGGTCATGTCTCATCTTTTTATAGCCTTATTTCACCAGATAATGATTCGGCTCAGCACAAAATTAAGGTCGACTGGGAATCAGAACTGGGAATCACTCTTTCAGATCCGTATTGGGCGGAGGCACTGAAAGCAAACAACTCCTCTTCTTTCTGTGCAATACTCTCTTTAATCCAGTTTAAAGTTCATTATAGCAAAGCAAGCTAACAATTTAGACCCTATCTGACCTATCTGGCAACCTGTCACAACTTCACTTACACATTCCCTCTCCTCCCTCTCTTATATACCTTTCATGGAGGCATTGGGGGTGGTTGTCCAACAAGCTGGGGGCACTCTGTATTTGCGACGAACAGTTAGAGGCCAGGACATTTTGTTTGTTTGTTTTCTTAATCTACGTTATAGATTGCAATTGTTTTTGTTTCTGTTGTTTTTTGCTTGTTTGTGTATTGCAATATGTGTATCATCCTATAATTCTACAAAGCTCTGCGGCTCTGTGTGTGCGTCTGTCTGCGTTCTGTGTGTGCGTCTGTCTGTCTGTGTGTGCCCAAACTCTCTTCTGCCCGGTTCTCCTCAGTGGCTGGAGCAATTGATCTGCAATTGCACACAGCCATTGACCATTACCATGTGCACGGAACACCGAAGACCGTTTTTCGCTTTCCCTGTTTATTAGCGTTTTTGTGTTCGCTGGCTCCCGGGTTGCCAAATCATGTGCGTGAAACAAGCGCCAGTGTTGCCACATCCGTGAAACATGCTCATATCCCCCGACGGGTATGGTCTAGTCAGTGTATATAATGTTAGTGTATGGGTGTGTGTTACTGTTGTTACTGTGAGTATTATGTGTGGTTAGTCATGTGAGAAAAAAAATAATTAACACCTTTTTGCAGAGCATACCATGCACTGATTCTTATTTTATCTGTCAATAAAATATCATAAAAAAACAGACACTTTATACAGTATATACAGTAGGCACACAAACACGCGCATGTACGTCCAATCCCACTGTCTCACTCACACTGTCTCTCTATTTGTCTGTCTGTCTGTCTCTAAATTCAATTCAAATATGCGTTGGGAAACATCAGCATGGGAAACATACATTTACATTGCGAAAGCAAGAGTGAAATAAAAACATATTAAAAAACTTTAAAATCACTTAAAATTAACAAAATAAAATAAGAATCTCGTATACTCATCTTTCACTCCCTCTCTCTCTATCACACACACACACCCACACACTTCCTCACTTGCACACACTCTCACACATGCAACATCCATGTGCGAAGGCCTCATAAAGCATTGAGCGATTGCCATGCAGTGCACGGTGCCGTGGTAGATGAGAGGCACGCAGGCTCCCCCCATCTGCATGCTGATCATTAGGAGAGAGAGAGAGAGAGAGAGAGAGAGAGAGAGAGAGAGAGAGAGAGAGAGAGAGATAGTAGATAGTAGAGAGTAGAGAGGGAGGTGCCATTCCAATTATATGTAATGTCTGCAAGTTAAAAAAGGTTGAGGTTTGCTGCTGTTCAGATCAATGCCTCAGAGAATGCTAACAATAGAGAAAGAAAGGTTGATAGTTCCCAGTGCAGAGATACAGGGTGCAAAGAGATGGCACTGCTTCTTATCTTTCCACCTATCTTCTCTTTCTTCTCTCTGTATTTTCCTTCCTCTTACTCTGTCTCTCTTTGACACATGCATGCACGTGGACTATCTGTCTGTCTGTCTCCCTCTTTCCATCTTCAGCAGCAAAAGAGATTAAACAGGGATTACTTTTGACATGTCATTGTGATGCCAGTCCTGGATATAGTAACCCCCTTCAATCCTAAAACAACATCACGCACACACACACGGCAGGTTTGGTTGCCGTTTAAAAAAAGAACCTAATGTTACTCTTTTTTCCCCTTCAATTGGTTTCAGTGCGCAAAGGGTTTCAGGGTCTTGTCTGGCATTTCCATCGCTTGCTGAGGAAGCATGGAAAAGAGACGGAGATGAGGAATGAGAGAGAGAGAGGTGTTGTTTTGGGGGCGATAACCTTTTGGTGTGATTCGCAGGACTTGCGGTCAGCAGGGAAATGAACTATCGATTAAAGAAACGGTGCGGGACCTACACGACTGAAATGGCAGCAACCAACCGCCCACTTGCACTTCTTACAGAACATACACAACGCAAGCGCGCGCGCACGCGCACACACACACACACACACACACACACACACACACACACACACACACACACACACACACACACACACACACACACACACACACACACACACACACACACACACACGTTTATACCATGAAAAATAATCTACCAACATCATAGGCTGCTGCTTGTACAGGATGTTTCTATACAGCTGAATCCAACGAGGGGGAAAAAAGAGAGATTTTCCACTACATGCAGCTTTTGCTGACTTCCCTACTAATTGGACATCACACAGTTGCCTGGCTTCCACTACGGGGTTAAAGAGGGCAAGCCAGGCTCGCTCATTATCTATGTCACTGAATTTACCCCCAAACACTTTTCTGTGTCTTTCCTGGACCTCTGAGTAAACTGGAGGTGATTTGGTGTGGGCTACTTCTCTAGTAATCATTAATCAAGTTAATGCAGGCTACATTTACTTACAGTATGAACTGGTCTAACCACAGTAATGAAATGGGACAGAAAGGTGTAGCAAAATACAGTAAATACTCATTCTGCTGTCTCAAACATAGTACCTATATGGGTATAGGAAAATAAATAGTATCTAATAGTGTCTATATGGGTTTTACGTTATAAAAATTGTATTTATACTGTTTGGATAAATATTCTGTGGCTTTAGGCTATACTGCACTACATTCTGATGACCAGTTAATGACAATTATAGAACTCTTCTATAAAGTAAATCCCTTTTGCCACATATAAAACAACAATAATACCCTTGTAAAAAAACATGTAAAACCCTTGTTGGTTCACTCAGTCTCTCACCTATTAGCTCTACTGAGTGTATAGCATAGCAGGCCTATATCTGTGAACAGAGTAATTAGCCAAATCAAAATAACACACAAGAGAAGTGAATGTTACATAATTAGCCTAGTAAAGTTAATTAGCTTGTAATAATCTAGACCCAGTGACCCAATAATGTAGACCCAGTTATCAAGAAATTAACCGTGCTCTACCAGGCACCTCAGCTCTATACCAAGAATCTAGACTCACTCACCTGCATAGCTGATCTATAAGTACAAAATGAGTGGGCCTATAAGACTCACTGTTATTTGAGCAGCCACCCATGTCTATATAAGGCTGTCTAGGCCTATAACAGTTGGACAAGGCTACTGTGACGCCCCCTAACCCCCCTCCCCCTCTTATCAATTTGCACTGCACTTTGTTGATAACTCCAATAGTGGCTGGCAGTGAATACAATTACCAATTAAATTAAAGGATGGCTTCACCCATTTTCAATCTATCCTCATATAATTGGCCCTCACTAATGCTCATTATAATATGGAACCTCTACTCACTCTGTGTCTCAGAGGAGGGCTGTGGACATTTCAGAAACCTGCCTACCAGCGACATCATTGGTAGGCAGGTTTGGTCATTTCAAACAAGATTTCTACATATATATCTTTTAATAAATGCAAAAACAATGGCTTCTATTATAGCATGTTAACTTTCCAGAAATAGAAAGCCTGCCATTTCTATTAGCTTGGATTCCCCATCGATGATGTCACTGGTAGGTAGAGTGAGTAGACAAAAATGGTTCCATATTAAAAATGGTGCCATATTATAGTGAGCATTAATGAGGAACAATGAAGATAGGTTGAAATGGGTGAAGTGGTCCTTTAAGCTTTATCTGTGTCATCTCACATGTTAAAGCTTCAGAATCCATTTTTCTTGGAACTTTGCCTGGATCAGCCCTGTGTATTGTTCGCAAATTGGATAACACATATTCGCAGTCAACTTGACCTGCATAAATCCTATTCACTTGGCCAAACCGCTGTCACATGTCAGGGCATGCCTGATATGAAACATCACCTTGGTCTGCAGCCCAGAAAGAACTACAGGCCGTCCGGCTGTAAGGCAAACTGCATGCTCCTTCTAGGTGCCTGATGCCAAACTGGCCTGCGGTGTGTTCCGTAAATCAGCAGGCGAGGGTCTAACTAGTTCAAACAGAAAGGCGTGATAGTGCTCACAACTTGGCAGCAGCATAATGCGGTGGCTTTAGATCGGTGAGCTAATAACGTGCTGTGTGCCACTGCCTGCATGTGTTTCAGTAGCCAGCCCTGTAGTGCATGTGTTTTAAACGTGCGTGTAATAACATCCTTGGGCCATGTGCGTGCAGTCGACACCAGTGGTCGAATACCAAAACACTCGCCCCAAAACACTGTCGCCCCGGGGCAAATCCGGTGGTATTCACTAGTATTCCTAAACGTAACCTCAGTAAACTATATGCCTATAAAACCTAACCTTATTCCTAAACGTAACCTCAGTAAAACGGTGCCAAGCCCTGACCGTATTCCCAAACGTAACCTCGGTCAAACTATGTCTAACCCTAAACTTATTTCTAACCTTATCCTCAGTAAAACAAATACAAGAATCGCTGGTCCGGAAAATGGAGGCGACAGGCGAGCGTGTTTAGGGGCGAGTCTTCCAGTTTAATACCCAGTGGTCTTTTGCACTGGCAGATTCGTCTGGTCCCAGGCTAGTGGTCTCCACGGGCAGGTGCTAGTTGGTTGGAGCCGTGCATGTCACTCACACGCCTCTCTCTCTCTGACTCTCTGTCGCCCATTTCAGGCCACCGAGCTGTCCGACTATAAAGTGTGTGCCCACCACCACCTCGCGTTCTCTGCCTGCAAGACATGCTCGCTGTGTGTCGTCCTCCATCATCTCCCTCCTCCCTCTCCTTATAGCGACGTTGCCAGAAGATCGAGTTGCCACACATATCGTATAAGGATAGGAGACATTATCCCCAGTGTGGAAAAATCACACTCAACACAACAGTGCCACACTTTGCCCGTGGTGGTGGAAGGCAACAGTAGCCTATAGAACCTTGCACACGTTCTTTAACGACAATAATAGCCTGTATGGAATGCAACTGTAGGATACAGAAATATAGCTTCAAGTAAAACATTAAATCGCCTTTTCTCCGCACCGACCTAAATCCCTTTGCTATGCGGGACAGACAGAGCATCACGCCGCCCAAACCACCTGTTTTATCGCACAACTAGCGCACCCGCCAATGACCATGAGACATGCGGACAACTTGCACTTGGGTTAACCACTTAAACCCCATATGGGTAATCGGAGTTCCTCAGGGCTCAATACTGGTGTATTTTCTGTTATATATTTTCTTGTCGATCTGCTATTTTCAGCGAAAGCTTTTCCCCACAGTACCGATGTTGGGGTTTAAGTGGTTAAATATAAATTGGTAGGCATGGACATTTTTCCACATTTATCATTTGTGATTGGCTTGGGAGTTGTAGGCTATGTTGGATTTAGAACACGTGTTCATATAATATCTGTATTGTTGGATAACACGGTGGGAATATCTAGTGAGCAGCTGGCAATTCGGGGAGATTAGAGTTTACATAAGCAGTGTATATTGCCAAAAGACTTCCCAATACAGCTGCCAACTTCATCTGTAAGGGTGCGCACTGTCACAATGGCGCATAATAAAGGAGATCGGGTGTTTTTCCCCCCGTGATATAAGAAAAACCTTAGGCTACAACAACATTTCCAAACGAATGAGTTCCATCATTGTGTCCAATTAAAAATAACCCATGCCAGACGCACAGTGAGCCTGGTTGTGGCGATGAATTAGTACAGTGGTTTCATATCAAGGTCCATTATTTATTCGGCATTTGAGCCACGGAGCACCATTTGATGAGATTTAGACTCTCAGGACCCAAGACTTTGTGTTGTCGTTGGATGAGATTTTGTCCACAATTCCATCCATGCTGTATTGATGATGGTATACCATAGGAGAGATGACAGGCAAACGTTGATCAAAATAACAATTCTTCTACCTTCTCTAATTGAGTAGACTTCTTGTAATTAAGTACAGCAGATGTTTATCAATAATGTAACACTTGAGAGCGTCAAATGAAACCACATGCCCGTAAGGGTCCATTTGGTTTCATTTTACGCTCTCAAGAGTTAAAGATCTATAAGGGATCTATTGGTTACACAAACTCTCCATCATTTAGCTGGGGAGTGGGGACCA
>NC_139941.1:27156858-27234358 GCF_963454915.1 Gymnoscopelus microlampas
AACAGTTTCCTCTCCCAAATATTGTGAACAAACCTTTACACTAACTGTTGTACTGTAGATGTAAAATGAATCAAGCTTGAGCAACATGACCTATTTCTTATCTAAAATATAATCAGGAACAATTTTTATTGGACTGTAGGTGAAATAGATAGTTTCCAGATAAACCGTCATTGTTCTTTTAGCACATTTTTGGCCCCAGGCTTTGTGATTGGATAGTTTGTTGTTATGCCAACCGATGATAGAATACATCCCATAGCCTGGAGGGATGATTGCTCTCTGATTGTCTAGTTCGGTTTTATGCCAACTGGCCGATCAATGGCACAACTTCATCAGTCAGTCAGTCACTCAGTGACTCAGAGACATTCACATTCATATGGCTGGCTGGCCCACTGTGATCCAGCCAAAAATATACTGGATCGTGAGATGATGCAATATTTCCTCTATGTTATACTGGAAGTTAAGGCTGGGTGTGAAATTGGCATGTTATTCCTCATAATAATATGGCATGTTATTCCTCATTAATATTAGGCTAACACAAGTTGTTGTTACGGTTCCCACCGGTCAACAGCGTTGTATGGGGAGGTGGTGGAGTTCGTGGGCAGCTACAAGTTCATTTCTGTATCATGAAATATTTCATAATGAAACAGCAGCTGGCAGTGAATTTAGCCAACAAATTAACACAAATATACAGAAAATACGATGCCGGCTAAATCAAAACATCACACCAACACATATACAATCTCCCCCAGGCCAACATAGTGAAATAGTCAGTGTTAATTTAACCATTTGTAACTCAAAGAGTATACAATTTGGTTACATCTGTAAACTCTCAAGAGTTAAATGCATTTTACTGTGTAGCCACTCCCCAACACTCTGAATCCCCCTGTACGTCTTGGCAGTGAGCATCTCTGTTTCCTGCTTTCCAGACTATTAATTTCCTTACAAAGAAAAAATAATTGGAAAATATCTGATTGCTCCAATAAAACACACACACACACACACACACACACACACACACACACACACACACACACACACACACACACACACACACACACACACACACACACACACACACATCGATCCTGAGAGATTGGATGTAGGGCCATTTGTGTAATACGTTTCCCACATTAAAGCATTCACTTTTTGTTTTTGTTTGCTGTAAAACATTTTCCCTCTGTGAGTATAAAACACTCCCCGGAGTTTCATTGTCAAAATGGCATTTAGACTTCCTCGCCTGCCATCAGTCTCGATAACATCTTTTTTTACATTTTACATCTTAAAAACCAGGACAACGGACAATTAAATGACATTACTAGGCTTTCTTTCTTTCTGTTTCTCTCTTTGTTTTGGTGTCAATTCTGTCCTTAGTTATTGTGGCCTCTACCTTAGCCCACATTCCCCATCTTCAGCTCTCTGTATTTCTCACTCACTCACTCACTCACTCTCACTCACTCACTCACTCACTCACTCACTCACTCACTCACTCACTCACTCACTCACTCACTCACTCACTCACTCACTCACTCACTCACTCACTCACTCACTCACTCACTCACTCACTCACTCACTCACTCACTCACTCACTCACTCACTCACTCACTCACTCACTCACTCACTCACTCACTCACACACACACACACACACACACACACACACACACACACACACACACACACACACACACACACACACACACACACACACACACACACACACACACACACACACACACACACACACACACACACACACACAGAGAAAGAGAGGGTCATAGGTCCAGTTGCGTTTGTCATGCTGTGTTAACTAGACTTCCTGTGTCTTTAATGTGACTTCTTGCTTCATTAAAAAACCTAATTGGAGGAGATGTGTGATAAAGTAAAGGGGAGCCTACTGCTACATAGTAACGAGAGAAAAAAGATAAGGGTAGAGAGTCACTGATGAAGATGGGGCATGAGCGATAAGAAAATAAGAGGCCACAATAATTAAGCACTGGATTGACAGCAGAGGTCACATGGTCATCCGACACACAGACACACAGACACACAGACACAGACACACAACCCCTGTCTACGTGTCGAAGTGTCCCTGAGAAAGACACTTAAAAGAAATTTCACCCAAGAAATTACTTAATTTCTATCGTTTATTTACCACATGATGTGTTGAATACAAGGGGAATTTCTGTTTGTATAACTTTCCTTTACGATGAATGAAGATTCCAAAAAACAAAGACAATACTTGAATTGGATTAACAGCAACAAAACTATGTCAAAATCTGGTTATAAACTCCACAACGCTCACAGTGTAATCCCAAATGTCTTCTATTCATTTGTACTGTAACGCTGCATTCAAAACACAGCTTCATCTTGAAGAAACTTTACTTTTTAATTCACTTCCAGTGACATAAAGAAGCGTGCATGTACAGCAAACAAACAGAGGTAGGTAGTATTTCCAGGTGGATATACAGTACACAATCTCCTATATTAAAATTGTCTACAGGGAGTAGCAAAACGCTCATTTTTTTTTCAGGAAATGAAGAACCCTTGTATTTTTAAAACAAAGCAATACTGCCTCATCAAAGTTGGTATGGTGACTTTATATATTGTCAGATACTTGCATGTATCATTATATTATCACCACTTTACCCAAATCCAGCTCAAGTGGAGTTTTGTCCGAACAGCTGATGCCTGACAATAGCTCCAATCGCAGCAGAGGGAGAGGTTTCAAATGGAGGCTTGCTCTCATTACATTACATTACATTACAGTCATTTAGCAGACGCTTTTGTCCAAAGCGACTTACAATAAGTGTATTCAACATAGGTAGGGAACAAAAACTACTAATCACCAGAAGTTTTAAGTACATTTCCTGCAAAAACAAGCAACCAAGAGTATACCTAGCGCTAAGGTAAAAGTGCAATATATCAGCTACCTACTTTCTTAAACAGATGAGACAAAAATGGCAAAATCAAATGAGCATGAGCTAAAACAAATAAGTGTATTGACTAAACAAGATCCAATAAAACAATACAAAAATAAAACAAGAGTTCGTACAACTAGTTAACAACAAGTAGGCCAGGCAAAGAGGAAGGATAGTGTTTCCTGAAGAGGTGGGTTTTCAGCCTGCGGCGAAAGATGGGCAGTGACTCTGCCGTCCTGACATCAGTGGGAAGTTCATTCCACCACTGTGGGGCCAGAACAGAAAAAAGTCGTGACCGTGTCGATCGACCAGAAGGACCGTTGAGTGGCGAGGGAGTCAGTCGCCCCGAGGTGGCAGACCGGAGTGGTCGGGCAGGGGTGTGGGCATTGACCAAAACCCGGAGGTAAGAAGGAGCTGTTCCTTTCACTGCTCTATAGGCTAGCACCAGGGTTTTAAACTGAATGCGAGCTGCTACGGGGAGCCAGTGCAGAGAACGGAGAAGGATAGTTGTGTGGGAGAACTTGGGGCGGTTGAACACCAGACGAGCCGCAGCTTTCTGAACAAGCTCCAGAGGCCTGATGGCTGATGCCGGAGCACCAGCAAGGAGGGAGTTGCAGTAGTCCAGGCGGGAGATGACAAGAGCCTGGATGAGCACCTGGGCTGTTTTCTCCGTGAGGAAGGGGCGAATCCTCCTGATGTTGTAGAGGAGGAATCTGCAGGACCGTGTCACTGATGCGATGTTAGCCGAGAACGACAGTTGATCGTCCAGGGTCACACCCAGATTCTTCGCAGTCCGAGTTGACGTCACCACAGCATTCTCAATGGTGATGGCCATGTCTCGGTGAGGACAGCCCTTCCCCGGGATGAACATCAGCTCGGTCTTGTCCAGGTTGAGCTTCAGGTGGTTCGTCGACATCCACTCCGAGATGTCAGCCAGACAAGCAGCAATGCGTGCCTCCACTTGTGTGTCAGAGGGGGGGAATGAGAGGATCAGCTGGGTGTCATCGGCATAGCAGTGGTAGGAAAAGCCATGGGAGTGGATGACAGCACCAAGAGATGTAGTGTAGAGAGAGAAAAGAAGAGGACCCAGAACCGAGCCTTGGGGAACCCCAGTAGTGAGCCTGTGTGGTTCTGACCCAGACCCTCTCAGCATCACCTGGTAGGAGCGACCCGTCAGGTAGGATGCAAACAGGGAGAGTGCAGAGCCTGAGACACCCATCCCCTCGAGGGTGGAGAGGAGGATCTGGTGGTTCACTGTGTCGAACGCTGCAGACAGGTCCAGGAGTATCAGGACGGAGGAGAGAGAGTTCGCTCTAGCGGCATGGAGCGACTCCGTCACTGCCAGGAGGGCAGTCTCTGTCGAGTGACCCACTTTGAACCCCGACTCTCCTCATTAAACACTTCATACATTTTAGAAATAGAATTACTTGTTTTCATAACATTAGCGTCAGTGCTAAGTTTGATAAACAGGTACACTGCATAGTTTTAACAGACTACGGGGGAAAAACCCTGCGTCGTTATAGTTTGTTTATGTCCGCTGCAGATGTGTCTCCTGCTGCTGTGGAATGGCACAGCAGCAGGAGAGGGGGTGGAGTTGCTTGGTTTGACTGACAGTTTGAGGATCCAATGGAGTTAGGAGGTTTTGTCAGATTCGCTTTTTGATATTTTTCATTGGTTCACTTTTTCTTTTTTTTACACAGATAAAGTAAAGGGTGTTCAATAGAGTTGATTTATGGAGAAAAAAAAGCTGAAAATGGAGTTAGCTGGAGTTAGCTCAGAGCTGTGTTATGTGAATTCTATTACAAATGTGGATTCTCATTTCAATACCCAAAGTGATATCCAAAATAACTACTTCAGTCAGTTCCATATCGTTTGTATCAATTTCCAGCTTCACCGATGCTTTGACGACAGCAAATTACAACAATGCATTAGTTTAACTATTTGTATCTCTAAACATGTGTAGAAATGTAACCAGATTTGATAGATATATGCAGATATAGTGTTGGTTACTTTTTCAGATGTTTTTGTTATTTAGATGAGTTTTTCTTGACCACAAATCTTAAGAATGCTATTTAGATAGCACGTTGTTTAGACAGATGCTAGGTTTGATAATTACCTGGTATCCTAGTTTCTTTGAGACACTGTATTGTTCTCTTTGCACTCTACCTATAGTATGTGACTATCTACCTTGGTGTTTGTTGACTAGGGTTCATGCTTACTCTGATCTCACACTTGTAAGTTGTTATGGATAAGTCTGCTAAATGCCTAAATTGAGAATGTGAAAGCTATACAGCTCCTATTTTGATTGTGCACCACAAATGCTGATTGTCCTTTACTGTCCTGTGCTGTTTGTGAAGTGACCTTGGATGGATGTGGGGGTAGCATGAGCATAGATCTAATCTGGTTTCTATAGAGGGTACAAATGCCTGTGATGAGCTTACAAAGGCCCAAGATACACATTCTCACAGAGACACAGCCACCAGACACACAGTCACATACACACATACAGTACACACATACACACACAGAGAGAGAGAGAGATAAAGGTAATTCAGGTGTGTGCTATGGGCCTCGTTAGTATGCATGCTTGCTGCTGTCACTAGCTCTCAAGGACATCATCCATGTGTGGGGTATAGGTAGACGTAGGTGTGTGTGTGTGTGTGTGTGTGTGTGTGTGTGTGTGTGTGTGTGTGTGTGTGTGTGTGTGTGTGTGTGTGTGTGTGTGTGTGTGTGTGTGTGTGTGTGTGTGTGTGTGTGTGTGTGTGTGTGTGTGTGTGTGTGTGTGTGTGTGTGTGTGTGTGTGTGTGTGTGTGTCCACATGCCTCCATAATGTGGGTATACATACATTTGCAATGCCTGCGTGCAGTTGTGTTTGCATAAGTTAGTATTGGTTACTTGTGCATTGTTGTGCCAATATGCATCTCTCCATCTCACCAGTGAAGCTATTAAATGGCAGCGCACTAAAAGCCAGGAACATTACCTCAGAAACAATGATCCTGTAATTATGTGTGTGTGTGTGTGTGTGTGTGTGTGTGTGTGTGTGTGTGTGTGTGTGTGTGTGTGTGTGTGTGTGTGTGTGTGTGTGTGTGTGTGTGTGTGTGTCAGTCAGAGCAGACGGTAATTATTAAGCCTGTGTTCCATCAGACACTTTCCAATGGCCTTCAACAACATAAGCAGAATATTTATCCCTGACACACAGAGAGCAAAGAAAAGAGATCCTGCCACTTCTGCATCCACAAACTGAACTAAACCAGGAATGTTTAACCTTTTACTAACAAGAACTTTGACATATTAAAATGTCAATTATGACTGTGGTAACAGTCTGAAAACAGGGTGGTCCCTCGATCTCCGCGGGAGGTGGTTTATTGTGCCCAGGACGGCCGGGGGGTGACGGACAGACTCAAGTCGCGCACCGTTGGAAGCGTCTCAGCAGCCCGGATCCAACAAGTTGTTCCCCGTTCCGATACGACTCCCTGTTCGGGCGCTATCGAACAGCACCGTGTCTGGCGGCTGGCCACTGTGGACCAGGTAGCACACTAGCATTGCATCACTTACTAACGTCTATAGGTTAAAGCTATACACATACCTGAGATAATCACACATACCTGATACCAGTTATTCACCACAATATCTTGTGGTGAATAACTGTTTGGAATGTGTGTAGTTATTAAACTGGCAGCTGCTGCTCATGTCTTTACAGAAGTGGATAATGAGCAAGAGTATAACCTTAGTTAACCGCTTAAACCCTATATACAGTACTTAGTTGACCGTGGTCCTCCAGGGCTCTATATTGGTCCGCTCCCTTTTTCCCTCTACACCAAATCTCTGCCGGAAATAGTGGATCTACTAGCCAAGCTATGTTGTGAGTTTGTAGATCTGCTATTTTTGCTGTATGTTCGGCACAGAATAGGGACACTTCATATGGTTACCATCGCTAGACAATACATCATGCCAGAAACACCCCACATTACTTCTGCTTTGCTAATAATTGGCTGCACCTTTTTTCATTTGTGCAGTATTTTTGTGTTTACCAAGCACAATTTCGAAGGTTTCTACGCAGCCCCCATACTCTTGGCTTTTGCCTGCTAATGGTAGCCTAATGTGACAGAGAGGGATGAGTTTGGGGCATCACAGGCCCAAATCTAGACCCAAGCACCTCCATACAACATTATACTATCTCCCTAAGAGAGCTCTCCTAGGCACCGTAAATCTAGCCACAACATTAAGACCCACACACATGAACACGCACGCACGCGCGCACGCACGCACGCACGCACGCACGCACACACACACACACACACACACACACACACACACACACACACACACACACACACACACACACACGGCTCAAGAGAATAATTGATACTCAACATACTCTATCACATAGTTTCCCTTATCTTGTAGAGGAAGGCAGAGGAGAGGAGAGGAGGAGACAATAGGGCAGCATAGAGAGTAGACATACTGTAGCAGTGAAAGGGAGGAACAGAGCCAAGGGGAGGTATGGAAATTAAGAGATGCAAAGACAGGAAAAGGATTGATGTTAAAGGGAAATACCACCCATTTCACCATTAAACATGCCATTTGTGTACTTTAGGGATGATGTGTGGACATTAGAAAACTGCCCCACCTTCTGTGCAGCCGAGAATGACAGAATCGACCTTTGTCTACAATGGAACACAAACATGGCGGCTTGAAAATAAACGTAAGACTTGTTAGCGCCTTTTCAGCCAGTTGAGTTATATAATCAACAAGTAGTACTGTCTTTTTTGTTGCTTTTGCATTTCTTTCCATAAATCAGTGCTATAGAGAGAGAGAGAGAGAGAGAGAGAGAGAGAGAAAGAGAGAAAGAGAGAAAGAGAGAGAGAGAGATAGAGAGATAGATAGAGATATAAATAAATAAATAAATATGTTGCCACTTTAGGTGATACAGAATTTTGGTCTGGCCCATGGACTAATACGCATCCGTTTTGAATGAGAGTATATGGGCCATCAGTGGGGCAGACTTGGCTTGTGCATTGCAAAGGAAACTGATATTCGCTTTGACCTGTATATTGTGTGCACGTGCGTGTGCGCCCACGTGCATGCGCGCGTGTGTGTACATGTGTGCCTACGTTTACCCTCACATACTTACCCACTAGATACAGCTGTCTAGAATGGAGACCATTTCTCTATACTTTAATTAGTAATGTATTCACCTCACTCAATCAAATGTTTGGACTTAAGCCTTCTGAAGTGAGCCATGAAATGAAATCCCTTTATTCCCTTTTCCCCTGAGAGAGAGAGAGAGACTGAGAGAGAGTGCGAGACAGAGAGAGAGAGAAAAAGAGAGAGAGAGAGATGAAGAAGGGGCGATTGGGGTGTCAAGGCAGAACACAGACGATGGGCAGGCAGAGATTGAAAGAACGTGAGAAAGATTGAGCGAAAGACGGAGATCCTAGCCTGGGGCCTGGATATTGAGCTTGACTCTGGGTGCTCGGGGAGAGGAATTTCTCAAGGGTAATTATACAAGAATACACCTGACTCCGTGTCTTGCTCTCTCATTGTATTGCCAAGGGCATTAGAACATTTTCTCATGGTGGAAATGAATGAATGACTTTATGGAAAGGATTGAGAAGGTGAATTTTCTAATATTACATTTCCAAACCAATAACAGAGCACAATCAGCAGAATACTTTTATCCCCCCCAGAATATTCAAAGAATAAAGAATATAATTGGTGACACAGGTGCACAAAATGATATTTTGTAAGTAGAGTTTTGGTACAGATTTAACAATAGACTGCTCTTGCACTACATGACCACATGAACCTGAACACTAACTTTTCCACATATTTTTATTAACCACTAAAACCCTCTATAGTGATGGGTACCTCAGAGGTCTAATCCTTTCCCCCCTCTACTCCAACTTCTTTGCCGAAAATAGCCGATCAGTAGTCTTTTTGGTGACAATCTCTGGTCTGTCTATTGTCTGTTAGAACCACAGACTGAATTTTATTAACTTTAAAATACATAACTAAGGGTCGCCCGCTGGCCTAGCGGTCCAGGCGCACACCACATATGGCAATCCAGCTTGACAGCGTGTCGCAGGTTCGACTTCCGATCCCGACGACCTTTGCTGTATGTCACCCCCCCATCTCTCTCTCCATTTCCTATCAGCCTACTTTCCTTTCGATAAAGGCAGAAAAAGACCCCAAAAATATATTTTAAAAAATCACACCCAGTGTGAAGTGGGCGGTGTGGTCACAGTGGTCATCACAGTGATGGAAGTTCACTTAAAGAAAAGTAATATTTCTGAAGTGTGTGGTGCTATTTATTAACAATAAACAATAAATAAACAATGGTTGGTCCACAATGGGTGATTCACTTAAAAAAAAAGTGTTTTTTTTAAAGTGCATAGTCCTATTTATAGGGCTATGCACATGTGTCATGTGTTTCACTAGCCAATCACAGTCCTGAATAGAGTCAGCCAAATGATTTGCATTGAATGTGTAGGGGTTAGGGGTGTACAATGGTGGCCAATCACGGTGCAGGGTTAGGGGGGTACAATGGTGGCCAGTGATTTGCATTGAATGTGTAGGGTTAGGGGGGTACAATGGTGGCCAATCACAGTGCAGCGAATGTCGATGTCCAAACCTCACATATAGGGGCGGTTGCACCGCCCAAAAATATACATAACTAAATAAGGGCTATTGCCTTTTATGTCTCGCCCCCTCAACAGGTGACTTCACATTATGTGGGACATAAAGTGGGGCATCTATACTTCGGAATAATGATTTAATATCTGCAAAATTAGTCAATATCCTAAAGTGATATTGACACGTCTTGCCACTAAACAATGGATTCAGTTCAGCATATGACATTATATTTCTCAGTGATAATGGAATTTAAAGTAGGTAACTTGTGCAACTGGATCATAATAAAACAAAGTGTGAGAGGTGAAATAATATCAAAAATATTTTTTTGTTTAATTGAAGAAAATATACAATATGACTTTAAACAATAAATATATTGCTTAGGAAAAAAACTAAAACAAAAAGCAAGCACACGATTCTTGATGAAACTAATGTTGATTTGAAGTTTTGCCAAACGTATGTAGATGCAATCACTATACCGTAGTTGCCTACAGCAACCACACTAAATATTTGCAATTAGTATAGTGGTTGCCTATAGCAAACATTAATTAAAACGAATAGGTACTGTGCAATGAGTGGAGCCGAACCGAGCTCAATCTCAGTTACTAACCCCCTCCCAGATCCGTACCCTATAACCTTTACCACAGCACACCTTTGGGCCTGCTCACGGATAGCCGGCCTTGCATCACAGCAGGGTTAGCCCACACTCTTGAGCCAGCCCCCAGGGTATAATACAGATCCCTGAGCTTCCCGGTGTTGCGTGAAAAGGGGTCAAATTGGGTCAGTTCTCAGCTCAGAGGTATGTGATAGTAGAATAGCCCTTTGGTTAGAGTGTGCGGTGTAGATATCCGGTCTCTCTGTATGCCATCGCCATAGCCATAAGTCTATTATTAGGCTCCAGCAGCTAACAGCGTGGGACATATCCAATATGGATTGTGTTGAAAGTGAGAAGTGTTCAATTGATGGTGTTGAGAAGCCGTTTTTTTTCCCTTCACTTTCTCTCTCATTCTGTCATTTTATCTGACTCCAGCAGCCCCAGTGCATGGAAATCATCTACTAAGCATACTGCCGTATGGAGAAAAAAAAGGAATACATTGAAAAAAAAGAGACTTGTACTGTACTATGAGTATATTAGAGTAGGTGGCTCATTGGGTACCAACACCATACATGTGTTGTTCCTGTTGTTGAGTAACAGAAGATCATGATGCTACAGAGACACATAAAATGTGACACTAAGGTATCTTTATTCCATCGATGTCAGGCAGAAACCTTGTACAGTATCTTCATATTTTGTCTTTTTTTTAAATTAAATTAATGCCCTACTTCACCGTATGATAAAATCATGCACAAGTAGTGAAAATAGCAGATCTACAAGCTCACAACGCATCACATTGCGATACGTTGTGAGCTTGTATTTCTGCTATTTTAGAGAAATATAACTTATCCTTAGTTTGGGCATGTCATTGTATTACATAATGGCATGCCCAAAATATTGACACCAGGTTGGAAGTGTTTAAGTGTGTCTGTGGGTTTCATAATTAACTAATGAAAAGTATTAGCAAGAGCTTGTGACTACATTGGAACACAGGTTATTTTTCCATTTCCTGAAAAGTAAATGTTTCAGACAGCGACCATTTGCTACTCCTCATAATTTCTTTTATCATTGATAACTTGAAAACAGTTTGGTCTTGGCACCTGTTTGTTTCTATACTGTAAATAAGTAGCATTGTATCTAGATCAGTGCTCCTGTTATTAGATGCTCTGTGGATAAACTATTAAGTTCACAGCTGTTCTAGATCATAGGGGTATCGCCGTCTTTGTGTTTGTTGCCATCCACTTACAGTATGATACCTGCGCAGCTCATAGCATGAGTTAACCTACATGGATAAAATACAGTATGTCTCTATGCTGTAATCGGAAATGTGCACAGTACATGTCAAGCGTTGTTAAACACTTGACATGTACTGTTAAACACTTGACATGTCATGGTAACCACATCGTGTAGTTTAGCAATCAAAACATGGTTCTGAAGTGCAGATTAGATTATGTTGTGTTCCATTTACTACAGTACATTGGTTGAAATGCACAATCTATTTTATTCATTGGATTGTCTAATCAGCCATGTCAGATAAACAACACTTACTGACCTAAACTTTTATTTTTTACTCAGACTATTTTGCATCCGTAATTTAATTAAACTGAAGGCTTATGGGGACACAAATTGGCAAATGTAAAATGTTGCACAGCTGTGGTATCGAAATTCTAGTTTATTCTCGTCCCCTTTGCACATGGCTGAGAAACTGTATGGGCAAGCGATTTAGTTTTTCTCCATGTCATCTTGCACCATGCAGTAGATTGTGGTTTGGCTGTGCACAGAGCCATAGATCCAGCCACACAGCCCCATTAGGCTCCACTGCTCCAGCAGGATCCTGTGTAGGAGCTATCCACTAAGTATGGTGCTGAAAAGACAGCTTACTCTCAGGTTGGTTTTAAAACCTTCTCACATCGATGTGGCTACAAATGAGCTGTTCAAGCTCACTATGGTGTTGAAATGTCATCACAGCTGGGAGCTGTCCACAGCGACTGCAGCTGTAAATGAGATGAATTCATGAGTAGTAATGCAGTTTTTCCTTTTCAGGGGAAGAGGTGCTGTTCAACTCCCCCGAGCCCCCCACCCCCCAATGTATTCCCAACGCCTCAGTCTTCCTCTTTCTTTCTTTTTCAGTGATGAAACCTCTTTTCTTTTTCTATGGACATCTTTAAACTGCGGGGCGCCGTCCACTATGAATGAAGCTGAAATTGAAACCTCACCTGCTGGGTCCAAGAACTAAATTGAGATCATTTGCATGCATGAATTCAACAGACTCTACTTGATGCCAATAGATATAGACATGAAGAAAAAATAAATAGTTGCACCAGGACATGAGCATTCCAAAATGCCAAGTCAACACTGTGCCAAATCTTTCTGTATTTTCCAACTTTCACTCAAAACACAAGCAAATATAACCTATGGGTGTTTGACATTCTCTAGTATGCTATAAATAAAGATTGCTGACTTAACCTCAACATGTATGACTGAAAGGTTCCTCTGTCTAGCGGTAGGGGGAGCGAGAGAGCGGGAGGACAAGAGAGAGCGATAGAGAGGAGAGAAGAAGAATGTTTAATTTTGTGCTGATTTTGCAGGTTCTGTACACGTTGAAGGAAGACAGTAAAAAGTTTATATTCTAAAGAGACGCCTTGTATATAGCACCCCGAGTGTTAAAATATTGAGAAAATCAGTCAGTAGTTTCAGTCCACTGATCTTACCATTCTGTTTGTTCTCTCAGTCTGGTATTAAAACACTACAGTTCAGATGCCATCATGGCTGGAAACTGTCCACAGTTATAGCTCTGTTGAAAACTTGAATTTTACACTTAAAGGGGAATTTTGGACTAAGGTTTTCTTACCGTTTCTATGACGTTATGATATCTTAGGATGAATGGTACAGTAGAAAAATGTCGTAACTCCACCCCGGGTCCGCCACAGCTTAAAACGTGCGCCAATAGGCCTTGCGCTATATCGTGTATTTTAATATCTCTTTTTTTTTTTGTGAGATCTGACGTTCATAGTGACAGAACACTGTACAAAAAAATAAATAACAGAAGTCTCGCTAGACGAGATCGAAATCTCGAGATTTCGATCTCGTCTAGCGAGACTTAGGTTTTTTTGTTTTTTTTTGCGTTGTGTTCTGTCACTATGAACGTCAGATCTCACAAAAAAAACTATAGGCACGTTTTAAGCTGTGGCGGACCCGGGATGGAGTTATGACATTTTTCTACTGTCCCATTCATCCTAAGATATCATAACGTTATAGAAAAGGTAAGAAGAAAACCAAAATTCTCCTTTAAGAAGCAGCTCACAAAAAGAGGCTGCATAAAAGACAGGGGTGTTAAATTTAAAGTAACTTTAATCATGTTAGGTGTGTCATACTGATCTGTCAGCACTGGTCAGGGTGCAGCCATCAGAAACACACTACTGGGGGTTGCAGCAATGGATCACTGAGTGCACACCACATACATTAAGTTATAGTCGCTCGGGTGGCCAGTGGTGAAGTCACTGCCCACTACCACAGAGGTTGTGGGTTAGAATCCACTGTGGTGCATCGGGCTTTGTCTGGCGTCTACACGAACACAATTGGCACGTGTTCGAGGGAGGGAAGCCGGGCGGGGAGGGTGATATTGGTCATTGCGTGTACTCCTAAGGGCTGGGGGCGGCACCTGTCAGGGAGTGTTGGGCGGGAGGAGTAGGACAAAGGCTTTACATCCTCCCGGTGGAGGCTCCTCACTGGCAGGCGAGTCAGTAGGATACAACAGCAGAGACAACACAGAACTGTGTGTGGGGAGGAATCAATTGGCACAAGTTCACAACGACTAAAATTGGGTAGAAAAAGGAGTAAAACATAATTGGCTACTCTAAATTTAAAAAAAAAAGACGTTCTAGTCCTTCTCACAGCTAACCCGAACCCAACCTGAGATACTTCACTGCATGTGTTCACTCCATCTCTTCGGCCTTAACTGCCTCTCTATCAATATCTGAATAAAGCAAAAAGGAATCAGATCACGTGGATCTCATGATCTATGGCGCAGTCGTAGATTCTGAAATTATATATCTATGATGTATGACTCCAAAATTCTGCAAGGTTTCAGGCCCCCGATCAGAGCCCCATAGTATAAATTATTCCAGTATTCCATTATGAAATGAAAGTATAAAACACCCAAAAAATAGTGGAGGTTCTTTTGTGGCCTACGGGAATTGTGCACATTTTTTGGGGGGCTGACGGTCCAGCAGCTTGCAAGATTTCCTCTGGACACACCGACAGACCCTCTTCTAAACAGTTCGCTAATGAGGAGCCGCGCAGTAAAAATACACTACTGGGGTGTCTCATGAGGAATCCAGGCCAAGAGGTGCTATGTTGGAGCAAATTAAAGCAGAAAGAAGATGCCTTTATTTGGATGGCACCTTTCATATAGGAGAAAAGTTTGCTCACAGGAAATGAACGAAACTTCACAAAGTAGAACACATTTCTGTTCAAACCTAACATACAGTCGGTAGCCTACTGGATATATACGTATATGTATATTTTTTTTACATTATTTGAATAGCCAGCATTTAACATAGCTGTTGCCCTGCCTTTTGGGTTCATCCTTTGGGCAGTATGAAAACCTACTATCACCTCATACTTCCATTGTTTGTTTATGTTTTTATAATGTACTGTACATGCAGTACGCAAGGCAAGTGTGTGTGCGTGCGTGCGTGCGTACGTGCGTGCGTGCGTGCGTGCGTGTTGTGGGAATGCATTTTCCAACTCTTTTCAAACCATAAGAGTCAGTTATAAGACCCCATTGAGGGAACACTTCCCAACTTTACAGCATATTATGTGATAGAAAAAAATAGGCAGCATTATATTTCTGCAATGCTGTTTTTCCCATTAGCTTAAACTGCCAACCACCCTGTCAGAGGCAGTACAGGCTATATCAGAAGCTGAACAACACATAAAAACGCTTCATCTCATCTTTTCTGCTGGTGTGCTCTGACAGACATCATTTGCACATCATCAATTGTGGTATAAAAAAAATACTGTTCCATCCCTCCATAGAAAAGTGACAACACTTTACTTTTGTCACTTCTAGTAAAGTCTGAACTTAACATTCCCCAGAAGTTTGGTTGGCTTTGTGCATAAAAGAACATTAAACAAGACTAAAAGAGTCTAAATGTCCTGATAGCAGGCCGCTTCCCCTCTGGTCAAAGGCTAAGGGCTTCTGTTAGATAACAAGCTGATCAAAACAAGTAGCACGTTTTTCTTTTCTTTTTTTTTGCTGCTTACTCCAACCTTTGTACTGCAAGGCATTATGGATAAGAGTGTCTGGGAAAACTTTTCCTATATTCATGTTAACCACTTTATCCCTGGCGTCCCAATTTTGTCGCGATACGACAGGTTGTGATCTATGAGCTATTTTTACACTTTTTTAAAAAAGTTGTTAATAAACTGCATACATTTTAATCAGTTGGGTCAAACATTATATAAAACCTGGGCTGTGGCATTGGCAAACCACCCAAAAAGAAACATATAGCCTAGATGTGTGGAAAGTGATGGCTACAAGTTGACAGAGAAGCATACTGCATACATACTGACACCATTATGCTTTGCTAGTAGCAGGCTGGCCCAGTTATGCCCTGCTGCGGCCCAGTTTCACTTTCATGTCCCTTGGTCAGAGGTTTGAACCTTCCCATCCCATCTTTTTCGCATCCCTACAATTTCCTGTCTCCTCATAAAGATACATATGGGGTTGAATGAAGGGTCCTTGCGGGAAGAACAGACTGTGAACAGACATGAAGCTTCTTCATGTAGAATATCACACGGTCAGGGGAGAGGAAGCTGGCATTGATATCAATCAAAACAATTAGAGACTATTTTAGAATGAAAACACAGCATTTAAAAATGAAAGATGCAACATAAAATGCTTAGAATTATATCTCTGTATTATTATTACAGAGGCCCAAGAGAAAGCTATCTGATACTGTAGTGCAGGGGTATTCAACTAGATTAGGCAGGGGGCCACAACTGTAAAATAATTTGGAGTTGGGGGCCACACAATTTGCGCGCGTGCGCGAAGCGCACGAAATTTTTCGGGTCTAATTCGGGTCTAATTCGGGTCTAATTCGGTCTAATTCGGGTCTAATTCGGTTCTATTTGACCAATATAAATCAACCTTTTTTCGGGTCTAATTCGGTCTAATTCGGTTCTATTTAAGGTTCTAAGTTAAGTTCCAATGAAAGATGGCCTTTCAAGAACTAATGAAGGATAAATAATTTGTACTGTTTTAACTTTGATAACATAAATCAAAGTTAAAATAAATAATAATTATGAAAATTTAAAAAAAAAAAAAAAAAAAAGAAAATTTTTTTTATTTTTTTTTTATTTTTTTTAATATGGCCAGGGGCCACAAGGAAGCTCCTCGCGGGCCGCCAGTTGAATATCTATGCTGTAGTGCTTTGAAAGGACTATGAACAATGTTGTTGCTAATCATAATTAGAGTCAAGTTAATTTTCAGTATATTTGCATACAGCAGAAATTGACCAGTGTGGGCAACAAAGAGAGAAAGGGAGAGGGGGACATAAATGACTAATATAGGTAATATACAGTAATACATTTGCCACATATTGTGAATATGCCACTAACTACATATTATGCTTACATGTTGAAGTGGAACGTAAAGTAAAGTATAGTTAGTTGCATGCCAGTGTCATTGCACTGAGACAGGTTGAGAGCTTCGTCGGTGTGCAACACGGCAAGTAAAGAAGGGCCCCCTTGAAAATGAGATGATGCATCTTAAGGGGTATATCCTTATAAAAAGGTGCTAAATCAGGCATAAGTGTTAAGAAGGTAAGAGAAAGCTGACTCGTATTCACTGAGGCTTGCCAAGGACAGAGGTAGGAGGGAAGGATCAATGCTAAGGGAATAGCATCCTGTATTCAGTCACACATTTATCCAGAAAGGATGGTGATGAGGTGATGAGATTTTGTTTTAATCATTCATTTGGAATGTTCTATTAAAAAAAAGAAACAAAGCTGTAACTCAATCAAAGGTAGCTCGCTGACAGTTGTGAGATTGCATTATTGCATTATTAGTGTACTTGATTGAACAATTTGCCCTTGTACAATCCAGACACACATGTCGGTCAACTGGTGAATTTAAAAAAACACAGGTCACACATATTTTACAAACCAAATGATTGAACAGCTGTTTAGTTTTTCATTGCCACCTATATGAAATATGTAATTATAATCAAGCTATCAACCTCTGCTGTTGGCGACTTTTTCTTTAAAGTCAAGGTAATAACTCACTTAACTAGAAACAAGGAGAGAGAAGCTTCCATCTTTGTTTCGAGCCTTCCTGCATGCTGTGCTATTTATTGAATTTGCTTCTAACCTTGACAAACCAAAAGCCTATTCTTACCTGCAGCAAGAACTCCATGAGTGTAACAGCATGCACACACGCGCGTGCGCACGCACGCACGCACGCACGCACACACACACACACACACACACACACACACACACACACACACACACACACACACACACACACACACTCACACACTCACACACACACACACACACACACACACACACACACACACTCCCTCTCTCTCTTTTCTATTACACATGGCCTATATACAGTGTACTACTAGAATTCTATGGGTGCCTGTTGCACTGTCACATGTCCTAGAATGTACTGTAGGACCTAGATGGCTGATGATGGCTACAGTAAACTGCAGTACTCCCAGCAAACAGCAGAGGTCTCTGTTTCTACTGGAGTATATCTAGACTCTATTTAGGTTTGAGGTGCCTGATCACACACCTTATTTGAGGAGTCAATGGAATGGGAATTAAAGGGGAGGCAACTGCTCTCCGAGGAATGTAAAGTTCAGGCAACAAGGCAGTATGCACTACAAAACACCTTGTAAAAAAAGACATCTACCCCCTGTTAGCTGTAGAATTTAGGAGTCATTTGGAGAGAGGATGGGGGCAGCGATGTGCTTGTTCCCCATACAAGTTCAGCAAGTATCCATCTGGAATTTCTTTGTTTTATGAAAAGGAGAATCTATGAGTTACTGTATTGTGACACATTCTGTACGCAGCTCCCCTGGCTCAAATAGTTTACTGGATAATTTCTAGCGCAACACAGTGCATAGACAGCTCCCCTGGCTCAAATAAGAATTTGAAGATAACAGTGTTTTGCTTTGGGCTTTCCTGCACCTGCTGTCCCTCAGAGACTATAGGTTAATGTCAAGTTTTCAGTACATACTTACAGAGCTCCTAAAGGAACATCGGTAGGCTCAACAGTGTGCAGCAGTTGTATGCGCTTACGCTTCACAGTGTGGCACAGTGGTGGAAAAAGTACTCAAATGTTTTACTCAAGTAAAAGTATCAATACTGCAATGTAGAAATACTCTGTTACAAGTAAAAGTCCCGAATTCAAAATTTACTTGAGTAAAAGTACAAAAGTATTGGTTTCAAAATGTACTTAAAGTACCGAAAGTAAAAGTACCAAAATGTTTGAAAATAGCAGATCTACAAGCTCACAAGGCGTCGCATCGCGTTGTGAGCATGTAGATCGGCTATTTTCAAATAGCCTAGGTATAAAATAGGGCTAAAGTGTTTCATGTATGTTTTATAATGTAATTATTTGTATACATCATTTGTATCTGCAAAGTAACTAGTAATTCAAGTTTTCAAATAATTGTTGTGGAGTAAAAGTACAATATTCGCCTCTGAGATGTAGTGGAGTGGAAGTAAAAGTAGACAATTGGAAATACTCCAGTAAAGTAAAAGTACCTCAAAATTGTACAGTACTTGAGTAAATAGTTACTTTACACCACTGGTGTGGCACATACTTGGTGATTGTTGACTGTACATTACCTTGGCACATCATTTTAAATCTAAATTAGGGAGGTTAAATTGCAACTGGAAAATCTGGCTTTCACTAGAAACCTCATCGTATGCACAACCTATAAGACTACACTGTAGGTGGTACTGGCTCAGTAGGTGGAGCAGCCATCTGAGAATCGGAGGGTCCCCGGCTCAATCCCCAGCTCCCCTGGCTTCGTGTCAAAGTGTCCCTGAGCAAGACACTTAACGTATCTAACTGCTCCCTGGGGCTTCTCACTGATCCAATATGGATGGGTCAAATGCAGAGAAGTAATTTCTGCCTGGGGATCACTGCAAATACCTTCTTTTTTTTGTAGCTAATGCGGACATGAGAAAACTGTCAGTGGCATACGTTCACAAGATGTTGAGCCTTTACAAAGCCCCTATAAAGCCTGGGTGACAGAATTGAGGCATCTGTCCTGCTGTTGTTAAGGTCAATCAAAAAGAAGCATCTGAAGAAAATCTTTCTGAAGGACAGCAATACTTGACTCTGTGGAGAATATAGAGAATAGAAAATGAAAATATAAAAGAATGTGACTTGTGCTTTCATATCAAAATCTATAGCTGCTTGGAATAAAAGCTACTGTTTAACACAAGTCACTACTGGGCTGGAAAATCCTCGTAACTCCCATCGTGGTGATATTCTCTTCGCAATTTTGGACTCAAGATCTAAATTGTTCTTTGTGTGCCAATTCAATTCTTTCTTGACCCGGATACCCAGGAAACACAATCAAAAATCAATTGTATTCAAAATGCACGGCTTTCAGCAAGAAAATGAGGCCAACTTCCTGAATCCCAGAAAGGTTTTATCCATCAGTGAGGCTTATTAACCAAATAAAGGTTAGAAGGATTCACTGGAACAGTCAGTATAGTGAATATTTTTCAGTTAATGCTCTGATACTGCAGCTTGGCACAGGAAGAAAGAGTCAGGATTGTGCCAGTATGATGTCACACTTTTAACAACTTGAAAACCTAGCATCCCTATCGTGGGCATGTCATAGTGGATGAACATTCAATGACAATAGCAGAGCATGTAGATCGGCTATTTTCAGCAAAGAGATTTGGTGTAGAGGGGGTAAAAAAGGAAGGAGCCTAGTATAGACCCCTGGTGGACTCCGGTCAACTATACATACTGTTGGGATTAAGTGCTTCAGGAAAGTATGAGAAGATATGAGAAGTATACCATCCTGTTTATCTTTTACATTCTCTATGAACTTTAGATCAGAAACCATCAGAAACTCATACATACAGTTTTGTTGAAATATGTCTAATTCAAGATCGTTGTCAGTAATCTAATCTACCTTTTTAAAGTTAGATAAGTTAGTTAGTTACTTCAATTCAATCTTTATTTCAGACCCAAGGAAGATCCATGTCACAATAAAAACAATACAATAAAAATAACAGAATAAGAAATACAATAGAAAGACTTCCACCATGTTCAGTTTCGAACATACAGGCAAGTGCGCCAATGGTTCCACAGTCTAGAGAACCTGACAGAACTACGTAGGTTTATGACACCAATGATGTAATTTACTGACTCAGATGCCCTACACATAAATCTATACGTAGGATTGCGTAGCACAGCAGAGCAGGTGGGTACCCCAACACTAACAAACATCTGGCTTGCACTGGAGCTTCTTGGAGCTCTCAGCAGCAGCCTCATACAGTCATTATTATGCTGCCTTATTTGTAGCGACACCACAGGTGGGCAGTATAAAGTGTGTATGTGTACAGAAAGATCTAAAGAGTTACATTTTCACCGGTACTGAGCACATGCTAAATTTGCGACCCAGCACATTCCCTTTAGCATATACAGCTTCCGATGCTGTCTATAATAATAATAATAATAATACATTTTATTTGTAACGCACTTTATATTAGAACCAAATCTCAAATCTCAGATCAAAGCCAGCTATACACAGCTAAGAAAAAGTTTTAAAAAAGTTAAACAAAACACACATGGCATCACTGAGTCCATCTAGGCAAATGCCTTGTTAAAAAGAATGGTTTTAGTCCCCTTTTAAAAGCATCAATGGACTGTGGTGCTCTCAGATGGTCAGGGAGGGCATTCCACAGCCGAGGAGGAGCTGAGCAGAGGGCAGATACTGTATGTCCTTGTCATCAGAGAGGTCATTTGAGATTATATGGCCCAAATATTTAATCTCACAGCAGACCTAGCTGGGATTCAAACCCAAGTCTCCTGCATGGGAGACTAAAGTTCTAGTGCTCTTCCAAGAGGTAATCTCCGCTTGGCCAGGGGATATATTGTGTGTATGAGCTTCAGGCAGTACTACTTGTTAACCAGTAGGTCTCAACAGAAGAGTAGCAGACCACCTCGAACCACTGCAGATATAATAGTAATAGCATACAGATTTGTTAAAATAATGTTTTACTCATTCAAGTTCCAAAGTGCAGCTTTAACAACCAAATCCTACAGTACCTTGCATGCCATTTGTTTCTAACAATCAAAGCACCAATAATGACCCACATCTTTTTCCATTGGCCTTAACCCAAATTGTTTTTCTTTTATGACCCTCAAGGGTTGTTATTGCCTTGGGCTGGGGTAAAAATAACAACAACAACAAAATCTTGCTGGACCGCAACAGCGGTGCCAACCCTGCAAATGTGTTTGTGGCTGACTGACTGACTGAGTCACTCACTGAGGGATGAAGTTACACCATCGGTTGGCCGGTTAGAACTCATTTGTCTACTGGAAACATTCACTCAGTGCTTGTACAGTACTTGTTAATGTTGCACGTGTCACATCATTCATACTTGGGCACAACAGAGGCACCCAGACACATTTGTGCAATTTGTCTGGCGTAATTGTTCTGTGCTTATTTCTGGTTAACCTATTTGGTGTCCAGGCTACTACAACATAACAATTAAAACCAACGTGGAAATGGGGCTTGACATTTGACATTTGGTTATTGCTACCAAATACCCTAGTAGTATTTAAAAGTAATAGAGGCCCACGCCCACCGTTTAGATTTGTCTGGTCCCAGGCTACCGTTTAGCTAACCCCCCTGTCCCAGGTCCCCAGCTGGCTATACTATTTCCGCCCACCTGGACATACATTTGCGTTTGTGGCAAAGTTCCTTGTCTAGCATGATTTATGATGCTTATTGTGCTCATGTCTATTATACATGTTTCTCTACCAATTTAAGAAACATCGCCACAGACCTGTGCGTGTGTGTGTGTGTGTGTGTGTGTGTGTGTGTGTGTGTGTGTGTGTGTGTGTGTGTGTGTGTGTGTGTGTGTGTGTGTGTGTGTGTGTGTGTCACAGAGTGAGAAAGAGAGAAAAAGAAGAGTTCCTTTTCTAACAGCTAACCTTACAGTAATTAATTACTGTATGTTTGAATGTTTATTCATGTTGCGTTGGCTGCAACAAAGGAAAATTTGCACATTGCAATGTTCCTGAATGTTTCAAATTGTTCTACTTTACGTGTGGCCTACAGTCAGAGGTTGTAAAAGTCATATTGTTAATTAGATTTATGGCACTTTACAGTGCAGTTTGGGCAGTTCTTTGGTTGATGGATTGGGTGGAATTTAGAATGTGGTTTGGCTGGAAATTATCCACCGATCTGCCAATACTGCCAATAATCATTTGATGCCAGAGCTGGTGTTACTTCCACAACCATGGTCGAGTACCGGAACCGGACCCTTGGCTCTAATTAACCTGGAGCATCAATGAATGACCAAACCTCTACGGGGAATTAAAATCCCTCCACTGTTTAATACATGGCCCAGACATATAGGTTTAGGTTGTTTACCTAAACTTAACAGTATAGTATTTTGTTTAATGAGTATGAATAGTAACCTGACGCTACCAGATCCAAACAGCTTGCTCCACACATTGTTTCACAGCTTACTCAATACCGCCACCTCTGGCAGGGTCAGGTTATATGAATAGTATGTGTGGAAAGATTTTGTTCCATAAACACTTTATGAGCAGGAGAGAGTACATGCAGTGCAGCTGCTTGTACTGCATGTCATTTTTGATAAAACAGATTAAAAGCAACATGGGCTGTTCTTCGGGACACTTTGACAGCAAAAGAGGTTCCTTGCCAAAAAGAAAAGCAGCAATGCTTGACTTTCACTTGACAGTTCAGCCCCTCGTATGGAAACAGAGTAGGTTATTATAAGTGATTTTAATAAAGGGGACATTATGCTGACAAGACAGGGAATTGTTGAGCCACTGAAGAAACAATGATGACCTTGCCGTTTCACGTAGTATCCTTCCATATTCACAACACCAAAAGTAAGACAAACTGACAGCCCAGCGTGGGATTACAACAAAGGAATATGGAACTCACTGTCAGAAGACATATGATTAAAGCCCAATTTATACTTCGTGGCACGACGGTGCCGTGTGCCAAAAAAAAGCCCATCAAGCTCACAACACGTCACATCCACAAGGCGTTGTGAGCTTGTATATCTGCTATTTTCAGCGTGCAACACCATCATATCACGAAGAATAAATACACTAACACTGTGCTGGTAATGACGAGTGGAGACTCAGCTAAATTTAAATGTACTTGTACTGTAGGAGAAAGATGACAGATATCATGCCTCCCCCCATTCTATAACAATTTGCATCTCTGCAACTGAGCGAATTAATACTGTTAAACCATGTAATATATGATGTTGGTTAGCCGTGTACAAGATGTCAGTGCTGTGCCAGCATGGCATCTGTTAGTGGGGGTTGATATGAAAGATCAGTAATTAAACCAAACCAAATTTGTTTTACATTTTAGGCCAATTTTCCAGGAGATTTAAGCCCTCCTCCTCTTCCTCCTCAGTGTTGCTCATTTCTCATTCCCTTGACATTCATATAGTAACAGTGTCGGGGAGCTTTGAACATCTGAAGTACTGTATTAACAAGTTAATAGGTTACAAATGTAACCCTGGTTTTGTGAATCATGAGTATGGTCACTCAGTATGGGTAAACAGCACACCCTAGCGCTTGTGAGAAGCAATGGAAACCTCGGCCAATTAATTGGATTGTCTGGTGTCAGTCGCATGACCACACAACGTGATGATGTCACCGATCCCCCTGTAAGTGGTGAGGCTCAGCCTCAGCCCTATAGACCTCATTCTCATTTAACACTCTTCCTCGCTTCAATGAATGAGCTTACTCATCATGATTCACAAAACCGGGGTTACATTTGTAAACTATAGTTTTGTATCCACTTACTCGAAAGGTCATTCATTAACCCTTAATGAGTGAAATTAAAGGATATGGAAACTCCCATGAATTGCCCAGAAAACCATGTGACATGCCAGTCTTGGAGGTCCTGAACTCCCTATCTAAGGGGAAAATTGCCCTAAGGGTGTACTCTACTGCGAATTCACATCAGAACCAAATGTGCCAATGAAGGTGCAGTCATGTCCAACCTATAGAAGTGAGCAAAAGTTGAGGGTGCGTCCAAAGTTGCTGCTGCCCATATGTCCTGAACACTGACGCCCTTAAACAGGGCCCAGGACGTCGCCAGCATGGGTCTTCAACAGGGGGTCCGGGAACCATTTTAATTAAAGGATTTAATTCATTTCTTTGTTAGTTTTAATTTAAATGTCACATTGAAAAAGAATGAAAACAGCATATTATTAGCGAAGAGAGAAACGCTCTCTCGACCTCGCAGGCCCAGTTTTCCACTGAGACCGGCTTCTGTTATTTCCAGGCCGTCATCTGTGGAATCCAGGACAGGTTGGGCAGTGTCATGAATCTTTTCAGCCCTTTTCAGCTGCCGTTGGAGGATCTTATCCCCCAGCCTGACGCAGTGTCCACAGGCTTTTTTTTCGTTTTACCTTTATTTACCCAGGGGTGGTTGGCTGAGCATGAGTGCTCTTTTTCAGCAACGCCCTGCTTCACATTCACACAGACACACAACGCAGCGCACGCTGTGCATGTTCCAGGCCCAAGCACTCCACACAGTGTGTGCGAGTAGTGGCATTGACAAAGCTACCACTACAGGATAACATACACATATTCCTTGAGCAAATAGTCTCTTTAACCAGCTGCGTGTTTTCAACTTCCATTTCATTCAAGGCTAATAGCAGATAGACACTGTTTCACACACACTCGCACACACGTCTACACACCATCTCTCACGTACTGTATACACACACGCATGCATACGCTCATACACAATCACACACCACTTTATGCCAACATAAAATATACGTATACATACATATGTCCTAACCTGTTTACCACTGTTCCAAATGCTTACATCAGCAATGTTCAAGTAATTGCTTATTTGAGGTTGTAGGCCGGCCCTTCATGTTTGTGTGTGTGTGTGTGTGTGTGTGTGTGTGTGTGTGTGTGTGTGTGTGTGTGTGTGTGTGTGTGTGTGTGTGTGTGTGTGTGTGTGTGTGTGTGTGTGTGTGTGTGTGTGTGTGTGTGTGTGTGTGCGCGCGTTCACGCACACACACTGGGGTGACTCATATGTTTTCCTGTTCTATTATACAGTATGGTTATACATTTCCAAGGCCAGGTACTGTCCCTTGAATGACAAACTATTTTGTGTATGTGTGTGTGTGTGTGTGTGTGTGTGTGTGTGTGTGTGTGTGTGTGTGTGTGTGTGTAAGGGCTGAGTCACAAGGTGACCGTAGGACACAGTCCCTTGGAGACTTTTACAACCTGTCTTTGGTCTTTCTCTCCTCTCTCACGCCCATAGACCCACACATATTTAATTTTATGGGCAAAAATCATGACTCAAAATAACTGTCAGCAGCCTTTGCTTTACAGTGACAATAGAGGGACAACAAACCCATAACTATGCTGTCTGGACTACGTGGTGCATTAAGCATCTCCACTAGATGAAAATGTAGTACAGAAATAAATAAGACATTTATGCAACGTCAGCTGTTGGTAGTGTGTACGCCGCAACCATTCTTACATCATACTTGCCCACCTCTGGACCACCCCAAAGTATGACTAGCATAAAAACCTCACTGAAATATATATTTTTCAGTACGAGACCACAAATATTATATCACATTTATTTATTTTCCTACGTCTTAAAACATTGACAAATGAAGCACAGACTGACACACGCACATAAATGTACTCATGCATAGGCATCCTCCCACACACTCAGCTCTTTTACTCATCCTTTAACACTGGTCAGTAGTGGCAAAGTGTCAGGTCTGGTGATATATGATGTTGTTCCAGTTAATATTTAATTCCCTAATGTTTAGTGTGCTATTTTAAAGGGCAAACGCATTAAGAATGGCTTCTGAGTCTGCGAGTGCTGAAACATTGGAGGTCATCTCCTGCGGGAGGTTCCACCCACATCTGTGTAGGCTAGAACCGTAGGCAGACGTAGGCGCGCACGCACACACGCGCGCGTGCAACGCATGTTTGTGCGTGCTTGCGTGTGAGTGTGTGCACGCGCGCATGTGTGTGTGAGCAAACAAAACACTCTAGTAAGGCCAAGGGGAGGAACCCACTTCACATTTAATGTTAATCAAGGCCTCATCTTGGACAGCCAGCCAAATGGATGGAAGGCCTGGAACACGCTGGTGCATGGCGGTCGGCTGCAGGGGCTTCACAGGACTGTCACTCTGGAGAGTTCTTGGATTGCTTGGGAATGAAGGCCCGGCTCAGAAGCAGCTGGTAACAAACATTATCAAGCAGGCAGAGACGGCATCCCAGTGGGTGTGAATAAAAAGAAACAAGCAGTGATGAGGACAATCTTTTGACAGGCTAACAACAGCATCATAGAGTTGAGTTGTGGACAGCAGTGTGGAGCCCTCCCCGCTTAGAAATGCCAAGGGCTGAAATTGACTAAAATCAAGGAATGGGGGTGCCCGTTTGAAAACCTGCATGAAGCCACTGAACTCACGGTGCGTTTACACATTTGCTTAAACGAGTAGTTCACCCAAAAAATACTTATTTTCTATCAATTACACACCCCATGAAGCCTTGAATTCATGGAGATTTTTTTTTGTCGCATTCCTGAGACAATAATTTGATTACCGATGGAAAGATGCTCATGTATCCGGTAGGAGACTCAAAGGAGTCTCTTTGAGTCTCCTACCGGAAATACTTTGAATCTCCTACCGGAAATACACCGGGTCATCAAATTATTGGCAAACAAAAAAATATCCATGAATTGAAGGCTTTATGGGGTGTGTAATTGATAGAAAATAAGTAATTTTTTGGGTGAACTATTCCTTTAATGTTTGCCACTTGTGGGCGTGTCGCTCCAACCCTCTGCGTAAAAGAGGCTTGTTGGAAATGTTTTCTAATTCACCATTTTCAGTTCAACAAAAAGAAAAATATGAATATCAATATATCATCATAAATAAGTGAGTTGTGGTCCAGCGTGAGCTCTAGGCTGCTAAAGCCAGCAGCCGTGCCCAAAAGGAGAGAGCTCACAAGCAGGGAGGATAACGTCAGAGTACTTATTGCAGTATCCATTAACATACAGTAGTACTTGGAGGTCTATGACGTCAGTACTATGGCATCATATTTATGACATCAGGGATTTTCATAAAGGGCATAAAAGGGACACAGAAAGACAGACAGATGCAGAGATTTGTGGATTTATAGATACAGTATGTTCAGGGACAACTGCCAATCTGACTGATTACTCCTTCGGATCCTTGGCAATACACACGCCAAGTTTGCAGTCGATCGGACTGCTCTCGAGATACGTGGGGGACAGACAGACAGACAGACACGCACACAGAGATTCTGCGCATTTATAGATTATGATCAACAGCAGGCTGGGTTGGTGCACCCGGTACTATTCGGTGCTGAAATCTCTCACCTTTGTGCACTCTGCCCAAAATGGGTAATGGCCTACCCTAGTAAGCTGTTATTTCTATCATTATTTAGGTTATGACAACAACAATAACTTGCTGTTTCTGTCACTGCTTTGCTATTCCCCCTGTCTATATAGCAAAATGTAAGCATCAATTTATCACAAATTATCAAGTGTGGCATACTTGTATTCCCTATTACAGTAAGTAATTAAGAAGTCCCGAAAATCAACTACCTGCTCGGCACCCCATGTATTGCTTTTCCCTTAGAACTGGCAGAGAATAAATCCTGGTGCCACCAAATGTTGTTGCCTTGATCAAGGGCAGTGTTGCAGAAGAATCAATCAAGAATAAAGTCAAGGAACATTTTTGATTGAGGAATCTCTCTGTACTGTTTAGAGAACTGACACCATTTAAAAACTAGCACAACAAGGATATGAGGAGAAAATCCCTGGAGTCATATGTCTCTCTGGTCTCTCTATGCATCACTCTTTCTATGTATTTCTGAACAGCGCTGCGCCATTTGAACCCCAGCAGTTGGCATAACAGTTGGCGTGGTATTATATTGAATGTACTCATAGCCCTCTTCCCTCCATCACTCTACCACTTATGCAATACGGGACAATTATAGACTGGCCTTTTTTCAGTTTTTTTCCAAAGAAGGCAGATGGCTGTGGGTATTATGTTGAGGATACCGTTAACCACTGATGACTCTTCCCGTCAGCCCACTCGCCGTCTCTGCTCTTTTTCTTCCCCCACCGAGACAGAAAATATTAAACATAATAGAATAGGCCATTTTCTGGCTTGTAAAGGGAAATTGGCATGTTGAAGAGAATCATCTTTATCATCTTTTCACTCACTCTCTCTCCCTCTCTCTTTCCCAGTTGGCATGATATTACAGTGAACCATCGATGACTTGTCAAACAGGCCCTACTTTTCCATCGGGGGGACTCACACGATGCAACCATATTTAGACATGGTGTTTAACAGGGGAACTGGGGAGAGAATACATGGTACAGTAGTGCATCTCTGCTAACCTCTATCGCATCCCTTTTCTGCTCTCCATTTTGTTTCGATCTGGTTCCGTCCTTCTACTGTATTTGACTTTGAGTCTTAACACTCTCTTCTGTGCATGGTTATTAGCTTACACATTCAAACAAATAGCCTACTAGCTGCTCTCTACCACACCTAAATGAAGAACCGGGGCTAATAGATGGCAACTGATTCTTGAAGATTTTATGACCTCTATTGCCTAATTGTCTCCGCCAGGCCGACGGCGTGGCGAGACTACGTTTTCTCCCCTGTCCGTCCGTCTGTCCGTGCGTGTGTCCATCCATCTGTGGCACCGTTGGCCCGATCAATGTGAAACTGTGCACACACTTCCTGGAGGCCAGAGCAGAACCTCAGCCCCAAATGTTTCACATCGGCCTTTTATAGCGCCACCAGGAGGCCGATTTTTTCAAAACACATGTTTTGATATCACTCCAACAAATGTTGTCCAAACATCACAACACATCGGTATACAGTATCTCTGTAGTCATGTGATCAAGAAATCTTGTTACATTTCTCATATTCCATTTCACTTGGCTATGAAGCCATAAGTGGCTCTAAGTTTGTGGGGGTTGCACAAAATGCCATACATCATCAATGCAGCGCCCGATTGCTGGTAAACTTTGCATGCACATTCCCATTAAGTCAAGGATGAACCTCTATCCCATTTTTTAAAAATCTTCTCATGGTGACGCTACAACTTCACGTTTTGGCCTTTAACTCTTGAACCGTAGGTAACAGAATTAACATCCTTTCCTCCCAGGATGCCTTGGATCATGATGCAATTTATAGGACTCTGGGGTCATGTGATCAAGATCAAGATTTGCAGATCCCATTCCAACCAAAGTTTGCGGGCCCTGGGTAGGCAACCCGGCTTGGCGGAGACCTGTGCTCCGAGGAGCACACTTTTCTAGTTTATACTCCGTTGCACAACGCTGTCGTTTGCTGACAAAAACGTATCTTCAAGATACTGTATCTATCATTCACCATCTATCTGCATCTACAGTATTCATCTCAATCTCTCCTCTATCAACCTCTTCTCTCAGGCTTGGCCTTCCTGTCTCATGAGCTCAATTTATACTCCATTACACAACGGTGTCACAACGGTGTCGTTTACAGAAAATAACAAATCTTCAAGGCATCACATTGTTACAGTATGACAGAGGCTTGAGAGAGGAAGGTAAAACAAAAGAGAAACGCAAAGCATTAAACCGCATCTGCAACCCAGACACGTTTATGGTAATGCAAAAAATAATGTTCTGTTGTGATGATGATGATGTTATTCTGTAGAAACAACGCCATGCCCTCTCTTTGTGTGGTAGGATTTGGAAATATGCATGTCTGCCGCATCCCTGTCTAGGGACCAGTGGTGACAGCAGGCTCATTTGCTGGGTGATTATCAACGGCGTTATTGCTACAGAAAGGAGACCTATACACCCCCCCCCCCCCCCCACACACACACACACACACACACACACACACACACACACACACACACACACACACACACACACACACACACACACACACACACACACACACACACACACACACACACACACACACACACACACACACACACACACACACACACACTTTTGTTTAAACTAATTATGCAGGCCAGGAACCTGCCATATGGCATTAGTTGAGAATCTTGTGTTAGAGCGTGTGTATGTGGGGCTCTGTATGAACACATGTATCAACATCAGATAAGGCTTCATGTTTCACAGAGCAGATGACTAAGAAACAGAAGCAATGTTGCTACTGAAGGCTACAACACGACTCAAATGTAATACGTGTGGTTGTTTACTGTTTATTGTGATTCGAGGAACTGAAAGAGGCTGGTATGATGAGTCAAATGAGAACATCATAACAAGTGTAACAATGTGTTGGCTGAAATGTCAGGTATGAATGCACCCCGAAAATACACCCAAGATGCTCTGATAATAACAATAATCTGATCACCCAAGCCACCTCCGAAGGTGGTGATGCATTTGACGATGAAAAGTTAATGAAAGATGAAAAGTGATGCATTTGACCCCATTAGTAATGAAATGTAAATGTCATGTGCAACTATAATACAACTGTGTGGTGGACAGAATTGTTTATCACATTAAGCACAAGCCGAGTCCAGTCCCTAATGTACAGTACAGTGGTAAAGTAGGGAGCCCTTTTGAACAGCAGAAACTTTCCCAGGTTCTTAGGAACCTTCCCTGAAATTCAGCTTTCAACACAGGAACCTACACAGTAGCTCAATCTTTGCTCAAGGGGCATTGTTCCTGGGGCAGAAAAAAAGTCCCTGGTCTCGAGGTAGTACTAACTCCCTTAGACGATGGTTCTTTAACTGTCAGGAAGCAGTGGAGCCAGCACCACTGCACTGAATACACTGGTTGGTAAGTGCTAGGACTCGATAGGCTAGAAGTGTTAGACCTGTGTTGTTTAAATGGATCAAGAAAGAGAAGATTGGAGGCATTTCTTAAAATGTCTCTCTCTCTCTCAAAAAATTACTTTTTTCAATTGATGGTATTTATGACCATTAAGGACCATTATTAACCACATCACTGTGTATAGTAGCCTACCTTCAGTGGCGGCCTTAAGCATCTGGGATGACCAGTGCAGCTTCAGGTGGGGTGTCGGCAGGGACGGGCTCGGGAAGGACGTTGGCAGGGACGTCCTCCAGGTGTCTCAGGCAGGGTTCTGAGCGTATAGTCTCAGTGTCTTTGGGCAGCAGAGTCTCAGTGTCACTGGGCAGTTCGAACCTCCCTTATCACAAATATGGCCAGGTGAGTCCCTTCAGAGGGCAACAGGTGGACATCCAGGCTCCCCAATAGGTCCACAGGAGGCTCACCGTGTTCAGGGGGTGCAGGGTCAAGACAGGTGGGTTCAGGGAATGCAGGGTCAAAACAGGTGGGTAACATGTTAGCCGGCTCAGGGCAAGTAGATAGCGAGCTAGCTGACTCAGCTCTGGCAGGCTCACCAACCCAAGCCTAATGCTGCGTTCACACTGGCAGACATACAAAACTTGAGCTACACAGCATTTGTAGCTTTGTATCTTTGTATCTGAAGTTGAAACCAGCTCAACTTATTTGTAGCTGTCAGTGTTGTAGCTTTTGTAGCAGCTACAAACGTTGGATACATCTTTGCATCTTCATGTCCCTGTAGTCCATTGAAAAAGAATGGTAGCCTGTATCTTTTTATCTGCCAGTGTGAACACAGCATAATGGGCTGAAGAGCAGACTGATGGCTATCTGGGCAGACACTGGCATGCTGCTGGTTAACTGTCTGGGTTAGAGGCTGAAGGCTAGCATATGGGTGGCTAGCCTTCTGCAGGCTAGCTGGTTGGACTGCAGACTGAAGACTAGAAGATCAGATGAAAGCAGATAGAGCAGCTCTCAAATCTCATAGGAATTCAGAAACAATGAAATAGTTGATAAGGAAAACACTGAAAGGACACATAGTATGTTGACATGGGACTAATTACAGGATGAGACACAGCTGAAGTGGCCCAGAATTATCACAGAGACATGGGGATTGGGGAACAAGCAAAATACAGGGCAAGGCTGACTATTGGCTAACACAAGACAGGTGATTAGGGAAAGGCAGGGGAGGTACAAGAACACAGGGGAACAGAATAATCAAAAGACTCAAACAACAACTGTTTTATAAATAAAATGTTTCCCCATATATTGTAATTAAACTCAATTTATTATATTGTTTTAATGATAAGACAGAAAACTAAAGTTTACACAGAGTGTAGCAATTAATAAAGTCTAAAGCAAAGGCAGGAATATGTGGTGACGGTGAGAGTGGCCAGAGGGATGAGACAGGGAGACAGATCATGGCAATATACTGTACAAGTTCCAAGCTCATTTAGGCACTGTAAATCAGTCCAACCACACACCAATCTCCAAAGATGCTGCCATGTTTCTTTTAACCAGCAACGAGATTTAATAAATAGCCAAATGAGCTAAATGAATGGCTCTTTTTTTTGTGAACAGACAGAGAATATTATAATGCGGTATCTCAGGCATTCATTTCATTTTGAGCAGGAAAGAGAGAGTCAAAGACAGAGTCAATGTGTAGTGGGGACATACAGTAATATCAGTATGCAAAACACATTAATGCCAGGTGTAAATGGGGCCAATGTGGACAGATGAACAGAACAGCAGGTAGGCAGGAACCAACAGAGAAACCAACAGACAAACACTGCACATATAAACACACAGGACAACCTCACTGAGAGTGAAAGAAACATGACTGACAGGCTACAGTCACTGACCCTGGTGTTAAGTTCACAGTCAGTAACAAGTGGTGGTAAAGAAGAATGGGTCCACATAAATTCATTTTCATTCGCAATGTGTGGATGTGCACCACGCATTCATTATGAGAATGATCAATAAACCTGCAATAAATCTCCGTCAGGCTAGAACGTCGGTGCAGAGGTATGTTTTTGCCCGTCTTTGTGTGTGTGTGCGGTGTGCGTGTGTGTGTGTGTGTTAGTTTGTGAGTCCTTCATGCATACTGTTGCTCTTTCGATTAATTCCGTGACCTACTGTACAAAAAAGGAGAGATGACCTGGCACAGTTCAGTTAGATATCGTGGCTGTCAGGTGGGAACCTCATATGTTCAAAACTGTTACTTTTCAGGATTCAAATGAAAAAATAGCAGATCTACAAGCGTTTTGTAGATCCGATATTTTTGCTACTTTTGTGTGACACTGTAGTTGGACGAAGTATGGCAATACTTAAGCAAAAAATCGGAGATAGGAGGTTTCTGCCCGACAGCTACGATATATATATAAGACATGCCCACACAAGATCCTCATCTCCTCACACCTCATTATACAGTATACCTTGTGGCCATGAGATTGGGATCTTGTGGGCATGTCACATATACTGTGGTCATGCATATCTAACTGAACCGCACAGAAGATCTCGCAGCCACAAGACGTTAGAAGTGGCCACAAGATCCTCTTTGATCCTCAGATTCTGTTTGCACAACATAATTATTTTAACAGTGCCAGGTCACCTCCCGTCTTTTGTTGTTATCTCAGGAAAAATGAGTAAACCATCTGCTTCCCTCGGTCTGTTAATCCATGTATAAAATTACAGCTTGTTAAATCAAGCAGCAACATGGCATAAGCAGTCAGTTTTAATATTGCACCGCTATGCATGTTGTAGAGTTACATAGGCATAAAATATGATGCATCATTAATCATTAAAGTGCTGTCTGAGATATAAAAAAAAAGGAAGTGTGTCTTAACTTGAGCAGACTAAAAGAAAAACTATGCTTGAAACTACACAAGTTCAAATCCCAGCCCATCCCAACACATTATGCTGTCACACTTTATTCTTCCTTCCATTTTCCGAGGCATAGCCTACCGTTAGTTCACTGTATTGTGAATAGGCAATAACACTCTTAAACCTCACCCAGTGATTTTGTGACAGGGCGGAGCTGGGATGTCTTACAATTTTGATGACATCTTTACGGCCACCACTTTAAATCATTTTGGATTAATGGCCTGGAAATTTCACAGGCTGGTCCTGAGGATTCATGGGGTGACACAGGGGCCATTTTCCTTTCTCAGTTTAATCAGAGCATAAAGGTTATACAAGAGTTTGACTCTCTAAACGCCACAGATGCAAGAACAGAGTTCGCCCTCCTCCCATGCAATAACATTCTTTCTCACAAATGAAGTATGAGATTTATTTTTATTGTGCCATAATTTTGCCACATAACAATGATCATATTTACCATGCAGTAGTTTTAACCCCATAAACCCTGTATACTTAGCTGAACGGAGAGCCAGGGACTTTATATTAGGTCCGCTCCTTTTTGCCCTCAACACCAAATCTCTTTGCCAAATATAAACAATCTAAAAGCTCCCAATGTTGTGAGCTTGTACAGTAGATCGGCTATTTTTGCCTAATGCTGCAAGCGGTTCATGTGGTTAAGCTAGTGGTTCTCAAACTTTTTTAATATCAAGGGCCCCCAAATTAATTTGTATTTGGCCACGGACCCCCATCGGAAAATAGACCTGCTGGCTGGCAATCTTTTTATTTATAAATATCTGCCAGGCTAGAACGTTGGTGCAGAGGTATGTTTTTACTTGTATATGTGTGTGTGGTGTGTGCGTGCGTGCGTACGAGCAAGCTGTTAAAATATTTCAAAAGTATTCCAAATTGTTCACATTCTTTCAAGATTTTGGATATAGATTTTAAAGTGGCTAAACTGATTCACATTTTGTTGAGGACCCCCTGGAACCCCCTCAAGGACCTCAGGGGGTCCCCCGGACCCCACTTTGAGAACCAGCTGGTTAAGCATTCAATGATTTCCTTTACACTAATTATTCTGAGGATAGGTTAAGAAGGCAATGCCTCCTCCAAGATCCTCATTAGCATCCACATGCTCGATAGACCCACTTGTTGCGTAATGGTCTGTTATGGGAGCTGCATGGCCTCAGACCACACGCCACCTGTCATACCTCGTAGCAGGTGTCTAAAAACGGTTCAATCCCTCACATTTCTCACCGCCACCCACAGCATAGTGAGTATACAGAGCGTTTATACGTCAAGCGGTGAGAGAGAATGGCTCATGACATTGCCAGGTACCCAGCCCACCCCACCCATGGACTGTTTGTTCCCTTGCCATCTGGCGAGTCGTTCTTAACAGACAGATACAGGAACACTTTCTACACCCCCCGAGCCAGAAGTGTCTAACCACTTGAACACTAGCGTCCCTGTTCGGCAATTCAAATCTCCGAAAATAGCCGATCTACAAGCTCACAACCCGTGTTGCTTGTAGATCGGCTATTTTCGGTAAAGAGATTTTTGGCAGAGGGACATACTAGGGCAGTGGTTCTCAAAGTTTTTCATGTCAAGGACCCCCAAAATGATATGCATTTGGCTGCGGACCCCCATTTCAAAAATATTTTGTGCAAGGGTATATATAGGGTTTATAGTGGCTAAAGAGCTCTCCCTCACACATAGTCACACTGTGACTACTTTCCTGAGCAGGTCAAAAGCTGGTCATTTTGTGTCATTTACCATTTCACCATTGCAGTGTTATTTTATTTTTTATTTGTCCTGTTCACTGTGCCCAGGTGGATTGATGATAAAGTTGAAGTGGATGTAACCTTTTTTAGCGATTTTTTCCTGAGGGGAGAATCCATGAAGTTCTGAAGGATGCTGGAAACAAAAAATAAGTGGTGGAAAGCCTGGGGCCTGAGAGGACCACTGAGACATGAGAAAATCCTCCACACCTGCTCGATCCTTTAACAAACACAAATGCACAAACGCACGTGTACACACACACACACACACACACACACACACACACACACACACACACACACACACACACACACACACACACACACACACACACACACACACACACACACACACACACACACACACACACACACACACACACACACACAAGACAAGCACTAAACTTTGGAGAGGGGCAACAGGCCCTGCTTAACAGATGTGTCTGAAGTAGTGGCATTTATGCTTGTGGATTTGTGCGTGTGCATGCATTCACATATCTATTTATATACTGTAGTACCAGTGGTATAAAGTAACTAAGTACATTTACTCAAATACTGTACTTGAAATTTTGAGGTATTCTTACTTTACTGGAGTATTTCCAATTGTCAATACTTTTACTTCTACTCCACTACATCTCAGAGGTAAATATTGTACTTTTACTCCACTACAATTATTTGAAAACTTTAATTACTAGTAACTTTGCAGATATGAATCATATCATAAAACATACACTAACCACTTTAACCCTGTTTTATACATAGGCAATTTGAAAATAGCCGTTCTACTCGCTCACAATGCGTCGCATAGCGACGCGTTGTGAGTGTTTTGTGTTTGTGGATTGGCTATTTTCAAACATTAAATTAAAAGTACTACATTTTTTAGTACTTTTACTTTTGGTACTTTAAGTATATCTTTATGCCAATACTTTTGTACTTTTACTCAAGTAACATTTTGAACACAGGCCTTTTAGTTGTAACAGAGTATCTTTATATTGTGGTATTGCTACCTTTACTTAAGTAAAATATCTGAGTACTTCTTCCACCACTGTGTAATACCATTATCATGGTCTGCATACTGTGCATAGTAGGTTTTGCAGATCTTGTCTCAAGCTCCTAAGGCCTACAGCTTCTGTATAATGTCCAATTTGCTACCTACACTACAGTATCCCATGAGACGGCAGTGGCTCAGGAGGTAGAGCGGAAGGTTACTGGTTCGATCCCCGGGCTCCTTCTGGTATCATGTAGAATTACCCTCTGCCGTCTGTGAAAGACAGTGAGCATGCATGGGTGACTGTAAAAGCGATTTGGATAAAAGGCGCTATAGAAGAGCAGAAAACCATTTAACCAGCGTCTAGGGAAGGCGGTGAGTCACGTATCAAAAGTAGGTCACTGTGACCCCTTGTCTCATCCTCAGACACTGATCTCCGTGGATATAAGCCCGAGGCTACCGTGACAATCACAATCACTGCTTTGTCCGGTGGGGGACTATGGATTGCCCTGCAATCATTGCCTTGTTTAAAGGTACCCTATCATCCAAGCACCTTTTTTAACCACATGAACTCTAGCATATCATTATACAGATGAAAGTGAAAGATATAAATAAAAAATAGCAGATCTAAGTATAAAATATCATCAGAGCACCGGGGTTATTAAAGTAACCTCAGGGTTGAGTGGTTAAGGTGCTCAAGGTGAGTTGCAGATCCCTGCTCTCAGACAGTGATATGGCTGACGGGTGATGATAGCATCACGCTTGACAGTATAAAGAGCTTTTCGCTGCCCAATAAATGGCACAGTAGTTAAAGATACTCACCATCATGTACCTGGGTTGAGATTAGATCCTGCATTGCTAACTCCTGACTCCTTTGTTGTTATCCTACTCTCTGTATCAACTGGACACTCTTCCCTTTATAAAACAAAATCTTTCTATGTTTCTTTTCTCTGCATGTAGTTGTTTCCAATTCCCCCTATATATACTGCTGTCTCTGTTGCTGCCCACCCCCACTGTTGGCCTGGGGAGGGAGTAGACACCCACGCGCCTCCTCCAATACACACTCGCCAGCTGCTTCCTGACAGCGAGGAGTTGCACCAGGAGAATGTAACTTGTGTGGAGGTTCACACTATCTTCCTAGATCCCCTTGCTGCTGAACAGGCTCCCTGACCAAGCACACAATGGTTTGTGGGTCGGAAACCACCCACAAACCATTATGTTAACTACTGCCTGGAATCATAGAGTATAAGCGGTGGTAGGGAGAGTGCTTTAGCACTAACATGCCATTAAAACAAAGACAAAGCCTTTCTAACCATTTTTAAACATGCCAGGCTTCTGCCAAGCCAGATCTACCTTCTATCCACCCCCCTGTCGCCAGGTATTGGTTGTAACTATAGCAATAAAACAATCATAAAGTGAGGGGAAAGAGACGTGACGGTGTAGAATTAACTTGGATGAGATTCCATTCAGCCGTGTGAACTTTGTATGTACCGTCACAGACTGAGCTGCCACAATACTACTTGATAGCTTGTGCTATCCAGGGTTTAAATGATTCATCTTCGTCTGCATCTTCATGAGTTTAAGAGATAATAGAAAAGATATTACCTTGCATGCAAAAGCTATAGCCTAGTTAACTAAAAGGGAAAAACATATTTAGTTAATAAGTTATTTAGTTAACTTAACAAAAGTAAACTAGAAAAAGTGCTCCTCGGAGCACAACTCTCCGCTGTTGGGAATGTTGGGAATGTTCTATCTGTATAAGTGTCCTATCCGTCCTGTCTGTATAAGTGTCCTATCCCCCCTGTCTGTATAAGTGTCCTATCCGTCCTGTCTATGTAAGTGTCCTATCCGTCCTGTCTGTGTAAGTGTCCTATCCGTCCTGTCTGTGTAAGTGTCCTATCCAATTGTTACAGTATCCGCCATTTCTCAACCATTTCGTGATTGTTCCTGTCTTACCTCACTCTTACCAGACTTGTGTTGGGAATGTTGGGAATGTTCTAATTCTTATGTTCTAACTGTCCTATCCATCCTGTCTGTATAAGTGTCCGATCCGTCCTGTCTGTATAAGTGTCCTATCCGTCTGTATAAGTGTCCTATCCGTCTTGTCTGTATAAGTGTCCTATCCGTCCTGTCTATGTAAGTGTCCTATCCCTCCTGTCTGTGTAAGTGTCCTATCCCTCCTGTCTGTATAAGTGTCCTATCCGTCCTGTCTGTATACTGTAAGTGTCCTATCCGTCCTGTCTGTATACTGTAAGTGTCCTATCCGTCCTGTCTGTGTAAGTGTCATATCCCTCCTGTCTGTGTAAGTGTAAGTTTTCTATCCGTCCTGTCTGTATAAGTGTCCTATCCGTCCTGTCTGTATAAGTGTCCTATCCGTCCTGTCTGTATAAGTGTCCTATCCGTCCTGTCTGTGTACTGTAAGTGTCCTATCCGTCTGTGTAAGTGTCATATCCCTCCTGTCTATATAAGTGTCCTATCTGTCCTATCTGCCAATTATGTATCAGCCATGCAGCCATTTCGTGATGGTTCCTGTCTTACCTCACTTTGACAGTGGCAAAGACACTGTCAAAGTGACGCCATGTATTTATACAGTATTTCACCGTATTGTCACGTGTCACGTGAGGCTTGACCAATCGGTGTGTCATATTTAGAAAGTGAAAACAATACTCTCCTGCGGAGAGTAATAAATAATATTAACAATGGAATTAAACTAACTGAAACTACAATGAACTAAAACTAACTAAAACAAAATAGAAAGCAAGTAAAATCATCTCTGGTTTAGTTTTTCAACCATCATAGCTGATGGCATGCGTTCTTTCATCATACTGCTTCAACGGAACAGAAGGTCCGGAGGGCACTTGCCTGGAATGCCTAGCAAGGGATGAGGAGAGTGTTGGAAATCAGACATGGGAGATGACTTCAAGAGGCGGCTGTTCGTAGCTACAGTGGAGTCAGTACTGCTGTATGGGGCTGAGACATGGGCAACCTGGGCATCATTCTCGACCCCACCCTTTCATTCCTCCCCTATGTAAACCAGGTCACCAAAACTGCCTTCTTCCACCTCAAGGACATTGCTCGTCTCCGGCCCTCTCTGTCATTCTCTGCAGCTGACACACTCATCTTTTGCTCGGCTAGACTATTACAACAGTATCCTCCATGGAACCACCTCCAAATTCCTCAATTAATTTCAATATGTCCAGAACTCAGCTGCCCGCCTGCTCACCAGTACCCGTTCCAAAGACCATATTACACCAGTCCACCACGACCTTCACTGCCTCCCGGTGAAATCCACAAAATACTACTCACCACCTTTTAGTAGTTTTTCTCCCCCCCCCCCCCCCCCCCATGTAAAGCGTCTTTGGGTACTTAGAAAAGTGGTATATACATTTTAGATATTATTATTATTATTATTATTATGAGCTGCTCTCTTTGTCTCCCCCTCTGCCTTCTCCAACTTAACCATCTCTCAAGCCACCAAAGCCTATCCCATTCTAAAGTCTAAACAGAGTGTCAGGAGAAAATGTATTTTGACCTGCTTTATGGCTCCCTCGATGCATGGCAGCTGTGAGCAGTCATGTGTCTCATTGATAATGAGGGGGGGGCAGGATGAGTCATGCCTCTTTTTGATAATGATGACCCATTGGTTCACAGGCGGCACTAAATGTGTGTCACCGTCTCAGTGGCAAGGGGAAAGATTTGACACGCTCAGGACTCACTCTACGGTTCCTACCTGCTCCAATTAAGTTCCTGCTGCTTGTGGTTTTAGTGCCTGGGGCTTCACTAACCTGTATGTGTGTGTGTGTGTGTGTGTGTGTGTGTGTGTGTGTGTGTGTGTGTGTGTGTGTGTGTGTGTGTGTGTGTGTGTGTGTGTGTGTGTGTGTGTGTGTGTGTGTGTGTGTGTGCCCCGCTGCTTGTATTCAGGGCATACAGCCATGTTAACCTGTTTTTAAAAGTTGTACTCAATTCACCTCCAAAACAAACTTCAGGTCCCTTTTATTGCCATCCTATATGAACTAATAAGAGTCACAAAATGTTAATCTTGAACAAATACAATTATACAGAGTTAATAAATGATAATAGAAGCGTGGTGTACTACTACTGTAAATATGTACAGTATGGTACATTTTGGCCACATATTATGCACTGAACAGTCTTTTTCCAGGGTAAAATAATAGTACTATACTGTAGTAGTACCATACTGCTGCTCTATATAATAGTAACATTTCAAATTAATGCGGAAAGCAAACAAGGGACACAATTATCAGTTTGTATTAATATGATCTTACTGTATATTCTTTTTTTTTACAAATCTCTTTTATTGATTTTTGGCAGAAAAACAAACAGTGAATGGATGATAGTGTCAACAAAAGGGGTCTGCAATTTTTGATACATACAAGAAAAGAAAAGTAAACATAACAACAGAGAACAAAAAGCAAGACAAATGAGAACAAGAAATCATAGAAAACACAAAAAACAACACGCGCATCTCACATTCAATCCAGGACAAGGAAGGGGAGGGGAAGTTGACATGGTCGGGGAGGAGAGGGGGGGAAGGGAAGGGAGGGGGAAAAGGGGGGGGGGGGGGGGGGGGGGGTCTACCCAAAGTTAATTATTGAGTACTTCTACTTCAACAACCAGGGTGCCAATATGGTCCAATAGTGATTGCCACGTTTTATGAAAAGACTTTAACGAGCCGCCAAGGGAGAACCTGATTTTCTCAAGTTTAATACAATACAGGATTTCATGGATCCACCTATTATGAGTGGGAGGGGACGGATGTATCCATTTAAGGAGAATCAACCTTCTGGCTAGCAAGGTTGTAAATGCGATGACTCGCCATAATGATTTATTAGGAGTAGAATTGAGACCAAAAAGGGCGGTAAGAGGGTCAGGGTCGATTGGTTCACTCAAAGCGCTGCTCAAGGTATCAAATACTGCAGCCCAAAATCCTGACAGCTTGGGACAAGACCAGAACATGTGTATGTAGTCAGCAGGAGATTGTTTGCACCTATTACATGCGTCAGATCTCTCGGGATAAATCCTGGCTAATTTTGCGTTTGTAAAATGGACTCGATGCAAAATCTTGCATTGCAACAGTTTGTGCCTAGCACATATGGATGATGTATGCACCAAATCCAGCATTTCATCCCATTGATTGTCTAACAAAGTGATCCCGAGGTCGTGATCCCATGCAGCTCTTAAGGAGTCTAGACGGGTAGGGTTAAGATTAGAAATAATATCGTATATAATAGAGGTGAGCCTCCGTATCCCAGTTCCAAGTGATAGAAAGGAATCAATCATAGAATCCGGTGGGCGGTTTAGAAACTGGGGGAATTTATTTTTAACAAAGTGTCTGATTTGGAAAAAACGAAACAAGTGAGAATTAGGGAGCTTGAATTTAACAGACAAATCTGCAAAAGAGGAGAATATACCCTTAACATAAAGGTCATTAATAGAGCATAGGCCCTTACTTGACCAGATTCGGAATACGGGATCCGAGCATGACGGGAGAAAATGATGATTACGATACACTGGTGCCAAACCCGAGGACACATGAAGACCAAACTGTTTTCTGAACTGAGACCAGATTTTGAGGGTATCTGACACCAATGGGTTGCGAAAAACTTGTTTTTTAACTGGGATTGGCAGCTGAGAACAGACCACTGACCAAAGCGAGATATCTGAGGAGGATGCCTCCATCTGTGCCCATCGGGGTTGAGTGCCTGCTGCTAAGTTAGTATTCCAAAAGAGAATTTTGCTAATGTTTGACGCCCAGTAGTAACGACGAATGTTAGGTAATGCTAATCCGCCCTCGGATTTAGAGAGTTGAAGAACTGCTCCCCTGATACGTGCCCTCTTATTACACCACAAAAAGGAATTAATAATCTGATCGAGTTTAGTGAAAAAAGCTTTAGTTATGAATATCGGAATTTGTTGAAAGGGATATAAAAACCGGGGCAGTACCACCATTTTAATCAAATTAACTCGTCCCAGTAAAGAGAGAGGCAGGGAGGACCATCGAGCTAAGTCTTCTCTGCAGCGGTCCACTAGTGGGCCAATGTTCCTGGAGAAAAGTTCTGTAAATACTTTTGTAACGTGGATACCCAGATATTTAAATCCATCAGTAACTTTCCTAAAGGGGAAGAGGGATTGAGGAAGTTCATCAGCAATAGCGTTAACCGTAAAGTATTCGCTTTTCTGAAGGTTAAGTTTATAGCCCGAGAGTATTTTAAACTGCTCTATGATGCGCAAGATAACAGGGAGAGAAGATGCAGGATCGGAAATATACAGCGACAGGTCGTCGGCGTACAGAGAGAGCTTATGCGTGAACCCAAAGCGGGAAATCCCCTTAAACCCCTCCTCACTGCGTAGCCATATGGCTAGCGGCTCGATGGCGAGTGCAAACAACGATGGAGACAAAGGGCAACCTTGTCTATTCCCACGGGAGAGAGTGAACTGACCAGACTTCACTCCATTAACATTAACTGAAGCCACTGGAGATGCATACAAAAGTTGAACCCATTTGACAAAATCAGAACTAAAGCCAAATTTGTTAAGTATGTGGAACAAGTATCCCCATTCCACCCTGTCAAACGCTTTCTCCGCATCTAGCGAGAGAACTATTTCAGGGGAAATGGTAGCGGGGGAGTAAATGATATTAAACAATCTTCGAGTATTAAAAAAAGAATGTCTTCCCAAAATAAAACCAGTTTGATCAGGATCAATGAGGCCAGGCATCACCAGTTGAAGACGACTTGATAGAGCCTTGGCCATAATCTTAAAGTCTACGTTTAAAAGGGATATCGGCCTATAGCTACCACATAGGAGCGGATCCTTATCCTTCTTTAACAGCAGAGATATTGAAGCTTCCGACAAAGTTGGTGGGAGCTGGCCCTTCTGGAAGGCATCATTGAATACTCGTACCAGGACTGGAGCCAAAATTTCAACAAATGTTTTAAAAAACTCTGTGGTGTAACCATCAGGTCCAGGTGACTTGCCACTTTGTAAAGATTTAATTGCCTCCGTGACCTCAAGGAGAGTTAGTGGGGCTCCAAGGCCGGCAACATGGTCCTTCTCAATTTGGGGATATGTTAAGGTATCTAATGGATTGGGCCCGTTCCAGTCTTGTATGTTGGACTCTGAGGAATATAGACCAGAGTAGTAATTTGAAAAGACATCACTAATTGCTGTAGGGTCTGTCACAATCTCTCCCGTGGTTGATTTTATTCTTGGTACCAGTCTAGAGGCACTAGCTACTCTCGCCTGATAAGCAAGCAATTTACCTGCCTTATCCCCCTGCTCGAAAAAACGCTGCCTGGACTGCAAAAGCTGTCTCTCGACTTTGCTGGTTGATAATAAATCGTATTCGGACTGAAGCTGCAAACGCTTTGTATATAGAGTGGCGGAGGGATTAACTGAATATTGATTGTCCAAATCTCGTATATCAGCTGCTATCTTAATCAACTTAGATTGCTCGGTTTTCCTGAAGTAGGAGACAAAAGAAATAATCTGTCCACGAAGATAAGCCTTAAACGATTCCCAAAGTATATCGCTCCTAATATTCGGGGTATCATTAATCTCAAAGAAAATATGTATTTGTGATGTAAGAAAATCTTTAAAAGTGGGTTCAGATAACAATTGAGGACTGAATCTCCAAAATTTGGAGGGTGGACTGCCAAGTGGAAAATTAACAACTACCGAGGTTGGGGCATGGTCGGAGATAACTATACTATGGTAATCGCATGAGACAACGTTATGCAACAATTTGTTATCGAGTAGAAAGAAATCTATGCGAGAGTAAGTATGATGGACATGTGAAAAGAAAGAGAATACTTTATTAGAAGGAAATCTGGCCCTCCAAGGATCCTCCAAGCCCAGTTTGTCAGTATGAAATTTTAAAATTTTTGCCGATTTGGATAACGCCGATTGGTTAGTAGATGATCTATCCAGATCCAAGCTTTGAACCAGGTTAAAGTCGCCACCAATGATTATTTGATGATCATTGAGATTTGGTATTGAGGAGAAGAATTTTGAAATAAATTTATCGTCATCCCAAGTAGGAGCGTATAGCGAAGCCAAAACTACCGGAGCGTTCTGCAATTTACCCGAAACTATAACGTACCTGCCATTTGGATCAGACACAGTAGTATTTAGTTCAAACGCCACATCCCGATGTATAATTATAGCTGCTCCTCTAGACCTCTCGGAGTACCTCGAGTGAAACAAGTGACCCATCCACGGCTTTTTAATGCGTGATACCTCTGCAGTACGGAGGTGTGTCTCTTGTAAAAAACAAACGTCTCCTTTTAATTGCTGTAAATGTGAAATTACCCTACCAGACTTAGTGGGAATGTTCATCCCCTTAACGTTCCAAGAAATAAAATGGATATTTCTACCGTTCATAGGCATTGACTTTCCTGTTGTATAGGCTGCACCGGCTGTACTGGCGGCTGGGTAGACGAGGGAGGGGAAGGAGGGAGGGAAGGAGGGAGAGGGTACTCACACACACCACTGACAGACGAACAACAAAACAAACACAACACATAAAACAAAAAACACAAAAAATGTCCCAATGGGAGCATTAACTCAGGTATCACCATGGATACAGGTATCACCATGGATACAAACAGTCCTGACATTAGTCAGTCCCAAAAAACTTCCGTTCCCCCTATCTTGAACAGTAATCAATAACCCCATAACCCACCCTCCTACAAACCACTGAGTGAGAAAAGGTTTACAACCAAAAACGAGATAAAAATGAGAACATGTATATCACCCTTCCATATTCACTCAGCACACATCTTAAGTGCAATTATGGACCCTTAAAGCTGGTATAATCTGAATATCAATGTTATAAAATCACCAACAAACAGGCCATAACAAAATACATTCCACGTTAGAAAAACAAAATCAGGCATAATACAGCGTACACACCCCATCCCGAGCGAACCTCACCTGTAAGGTAGTATCAAAATATCCTACAAATATAACCTGTAGTAAAAGCCCAGGTAAAAAATAATAATAATAATAATAATAATAATTTCAATGATTTTTTTTTTTTTTTTTTGACACTTAGGTTTAAGCTTCATAATAATAATCATAATCATAATGGGGTAAGATACACATATAGAGAAAAACTACAAATAAGCTTTTACAAAACCATTTTGGAAAAAATCATGTAAACGAGAGTGTCATTCATACTTGTTTTCCCAAAAATACAAGACTACCCCAAGGTCACTTAAAGTTATAGCCTTCATAGTGAAAAATATAAGGGAGAGAAAGCTCGGGACAGCATATGCACACCCAAAACACCCATCCCAACATAAATAAAGTGCATATAAAGAGCATTGACAACAAAACCTTCACAATAAAACCTTAAAAACCAAGTAAAACAAAATAGCTCTGAATTCCCCATTCCACCCAATCCCCATCCGCCGCCCCCCTTACGAAAAAAAAAACACTTGGCCGTCTTAAAGTCTATTAAAGATCAAATTGACATTAAAGGTATTTCAATTACAGAGGTCCGACATTATGGTAACTGCTACATCAAGGCCATATTACAACCATTATGTTGAGGTTCAAAACTAGATAAGAAAAGCCCATATAAGAAGGCATATTGACTTAAGTTATCATAAACATTAACCCAGCTGACTATTTATAAGGAAAATAAGAAAAGTACAAACATAAATATAACAGACATGTAATCAAAAACATACAAAGCCAAACAAAAAATAAAGCAGGTCCAAATAAGCCTGATTAGTACTCCTCTGCATCACAAACAAGCACACTGGCCCGTGGATTTCACATAAAGGCAAACCATAAATTAGTAAAACATGTCCAACAGGCCTAATAGTGTGCCAAACAAAATCATGCCATCAAACAATAACAAAGAGGAAGAAAAGAAGAAAAGAAAAAAAGGAGAGCGTCTGTAATAGTAGTCAATTAAATAAATGATTGGCCCCAGGATGAGTAAACTACGCAGTTAACACTCCTAAGGAGATATTATTAGTCTGATGTACAAGAAAAAAAAAAGAGAGAAGACATAAGGAAAGTCGGCTGCTATTTTCATTCAAAAACACACATATTAAAGATTAAAACAAAAATGACGAGTTGAAACTAAAATGCATTTATAACAGAACGGACCGTCATCACATCCTAAGTTAGATAGCGTCAAGATTAGTCAATCAGTCACAGCCGGGTTAGTTCACGTAACAATACAACAGTCAAGCTAAATACAATTACCATGTCCATGAAATGCACCTTAAATGTATATATTATCTCAATGTAGTAGCGGCCTGACGCACCATTTACAACAAAAATAAAAATAAAAGGGAGGGGGGGAGGTAGGGAGAGGAGATGAGCAGATGTCAAAAAAAAAAGAGAGAAAAAGAAAGGCGTTGCATCAAAACAGTGCTGCCGTCCCAGCTGAGCTGTGGCTAACCAGGCAGACGCCCAGCCAGCCAGCTAACAGCCCTACCAGTCCGGGCTATTATGTCCATGTCCAAAAAGAGCAAAAAATAAAAATAGAAATCGAATCGGTTCCACATCAAGCGATAGAGTAATCAGATTGAGAGTCACGAAAAAATACTGTCCAGATGAAAAAGAGAGGAAAAAAGAGCGCATCTTCAGCCCGGCAGTGTTAATCAGTGTTCAGCCGTAGCTAGCCAGCCAACGGCTAAACTAGCCTTCCACAATGGCTAGGCTAGCAAGCTAACAGCTAAACAAATCCACGCAAAAACAGTACATCTGCCAGGCCAAATACAGTTATCAAATCCAAATCTGAACAGATCAAGTCATAAGCGAAGCACCCATTACTTGCGTTTAGATGTGATGTACTTTTCGGCCTCTTCAACGGACGCCAAATGGACCTTAGCTCCGCCATTTTCGTTAGCGATCATCAACTTGGACGGGTGGTGGAGAGCAGGCCGACAGCCAAGCTTGTACAATTCGGCCATCACATCACGGTACTTGGCGCGCTGCTCCACAACATCCTGGGGATAATCTTCATGGATGGCGATTCTTTGACCCTCGTACTGCATGTTCCTCCGCTTGCGTGCCTCCCGAATAACTTTCTCCTTGATCGGAAGGTTGTGGAAACGGACGATGACATGCCTCGGCTTGTCGTTAGCACCCGGTTTAGCCTTTAGCGATCTGTGAGCTAAATCCAGCTCGGGTGGTTCAGACAGAACCTCGTCCCCCAGAAGTTCGAACAGGAAGGTGGAGAAAAAGGTAGTGGGCCTGGTCCCAGCCTCAACCGATTCTTTTACCCCGACTATACGTGCATTCCAGCGGCGACCTCTCGACTCGATATCCGAGGCTTTAGCACGCAGCTTAGCGTTGCTAGCCGCCAGCTCCGCGCATGCGGCCTCCAAGGAAACTATACGATCACTGACAGAATCTGCATTAGACTCTAATGAAGTAATACGCTGGCCATGATCAGTTATAGTGGTGTGTATAAGGTCAATTTTAGATTCCAGCGTCGCGATGCTCGTTTTAAAGTCGGTCGAAAGAGCCGTCCTGTGTTCTTCTAGTAGGCTAGTCAGGGCCTCCATGTTAATGTCGTTAGCGGCGGTACCGGCTTCCATCAAAATAGTGTCTTTTTTGACGTGAGCAGAAGCCCTAGTGATCATTTTCTGATGTCAAGACTTAAACGCAAACTTTTTTAATTCAAACCATACCATTTATGAGGAAGGTAGTGGGATTTCTGTTTAGGTAAAGGTATGAAGCGGGGGAGCAGAGAGAGGACGCGTCTACTCCTCACCCTGCATAACCGGAAGTCCGATCTTACTGTATATTCTATTCCTAAATCTGTAATATGATCATACTGTATATTCTATTCCTGAATCTGTAATAACAAATCCACTGTAACCGAATCACCCTTGTTCTTGTGTTAAAAAATGTTTGAAATCTTCAATCTCTGAAATGTCCTAACCTGCCAGTGCCTACTGTGTCCCTGGTAGACAGGTTTCCACAGCCCTCTTCAGAGACACAGAGCGAGTATTCAGAAATGTTGCCCATCTTATAATGAGCATTAGCGAGGACCAATTATACAAAGATACATTTGGAAATGGGTAAAGTGGTCCTTTAAGTGGTTAAGAAAGCTGTGTTAGTGCCAAGATTGTCCGGTAGTTCAGGATCTTATCTCCTGTTTCTTTAGCTCAAAGCACCATATCTGTTTAAAATACGCACCTCTGCACCGGACGCCAATCCATCACAGTTTTGCCAACTCAATCCATCTTTCTGACACAGGATACCAAGCAGGGAGGCCCTATGGATCCTGTTTCGCATGACGTAGTCGGCAAGCTCAAACCTCGGAACTTCCCACTATCGGAGCTAGACGCTCTTAACACTTGGCAATTGATCCTGTCCAATATTGATGGGCAGTGTGTGGTAGAATGGACTCACCTCTCCTCCTGGGTATAATGAGCAGTATATCACCTTTCCCCAGGAGTACACTACCTATTCAGCAGTATAATACCTTCCCCAGCAGCAAGCCACCTCCTCACTCTCATTCTTTTCACACTTCTTTCTTCAGTACACCACTTTAGACTGCCGTCTAAGTAAGTGCTCTACCGCCTCCTCACCTTACCTCACCTCACCCGCACCCTCTTGCTCTTCCGCTAATATTCGTATCAGGTCCAGAGCTGTTTGTTCAGACTGTAAAGCTACTATGTTACAGCACAACCGTGGCCCCACTATCAGGAGTTAGGCCTACTCACTGACTCAGCTGGCCCTGATCCCTCTCATTCAGTTCTTCGCTGACGACGCTGAGAGTATTGGGGAGTGCATTGCACAGGATTGGGGCAGCAAAAGCAAAAGCTCTATCGCCCCAGGTAGGGTACTTGGTCCTGGGGACCTCAAGGAGTTATATCCATAGAGTTAAAAATAATAGAGAGGGCACCGGATATCCCCTCCCATTCACTTGCATTGAGTTGCTCACCCAGCGCATGAAGCAAATTCATTTCTGGGGGCTTGGTTATATCCCACTGAAATGATGGACACCCAGTGGCTCAGTTATATGTCCCAGTGGCAGACATCCAGTGGCTCAGTTATATCAGTTATCCCCCCCCCCACACACACACACACACACACACACACACACACACACACACACACACACACACACACACACACACACACACACACACACACACACACACACACTTTCTCCATGGCTTTCAGGGTCAGTCAGCTAGAAACACAATTAGTTTGTCTTTCTATCTGGCTGAGGGAAAATGGCCCTCTGTGTGCGTGTGGACGTGTGCATCTTGTGTGCGTGCGCATGTGTGTGTGTTCGGGCGCAATGTGTGACAAGTTGAGGCAGGGACACTGGAGACATGTTTTTTGCAGGCTTCCATAGTCCTTTAATAGAGCACATCTAAACTACAGCTGTCTTTGGATGTGTTTTCTTTACTATGGGGACCAAATAAGAGGGAAGGGAGAGGAGAGGAGAGGAGAGGAGAGGAGAGGAGAGGAGAGGAGAGGAGACGAGACGAGACAGATAGCCTATGTACATAGCCTTTAACTACATTAACTGTATTGTCCCTATTCTGGGCATGTCATAATACAGTAGGTGAAACATTTTGGAAAATAGGTGAACATTCTACAAAAATAGCCTCTAAGAGGCTTGTATAGTTCATCTATTTTTGCTATATTTTATGTACAGCAATGTAGGGTTTAAGTGGTTAAAAATACTTCAGCATAGTTTGTAACTCAGGGGCCTTTCAGTGCTGATATGGCGTGGCGCGAGTATGCAGTACTTACGGCATTAACTCATTTCTGCCTTTTCCTTTCTTCTCTCCCTTCTTTGTTCTCTTCTCTTCCACCTTGCCTTTCATCTCCTCTCCTTTCCTTTCCTTGCATCCTTCCCTTGTTTCATCTCCTCTCCTATTCTCATCATCAGCCATTTCCATTCAACTCAGACCAGGGGCTCATCTAATCTGTAAATAAACAGAAATGACAACAACTGGGAGCAACTATGGGAATTTAGAAAACAGATCACCTCCCTCCCTTCCTGAAACAAGTCATTGAAGCAAACAAATGTGAGAGAGATAATATAGTTTTTGTGCATGCAAGAGAGTGAATGCACACACAAGATGTGAGGAAGAGGATGGATGGAGAGGATTGATAGAATTTACACTCATGGTTGAATTGACAATTATCCGCAAGATGAAATTGGAATTGGGTTGTAGAAGTGCCGGGGACCTTTTTACAATGAAGCCGAGATGCAAATATTGGGATAATTTACATGAGTGCTTGATACACTCTCTGCTTCATATATCCACAGATTTAATAGCTTACTTCCCTCCGCAAACTCTTCTGTGGTACTGAGAGGAAGTCAAGGAGAGGGCAAGGGATAAAGGAAAAAGAGAGAAGCATAGACTAGAAGAAGCAAGTTGCTTTTTTCTTATTTTTCGCTAATTGTCAACATATATGTGTGCAAATCACAGCTCTCCCTGTATGTAATGTCATCTCCTCCGTCATTAACGATAAGGTGGTCCAAATGTCAAGGGTACAATGCATGGAGGAGAAGAGAGACAGACAGAGAGACCATCTCAAGACGAGGACGAGAGAGCACTTCGATGGGGACACAAACAGGTCAGGGAGGAGCAAACGCAGAAGTTACCTGTATAAACCTTGTGAAACGCTGTTCTGTCATCTGTTTTCAACAGTTAGGTAATACAGTCTGCTGCTGATGCTTGTGTGTGTGTGTGTGTGTGTGTGTGTGTGTGTGTGTGTGTGTGTGTGTGTGTGTGTGTGTGTGTGTGTGTGTGTGTGTGTGTGGAGGCCAACTAGTATTGGCCTCTGAAGGTAAATAACCCCAAATACGTGTATACAGTCATACACTGTGTAAACTGGAGCTAGGGGGGGGGGGGAGAGAGAGAGAGAGAGAGAGAGAGAGAGAGACAGACAGACAGACAGACAGACAGACAGACAGACAGACAGACAGACAGACAGACAGACAGACAGACAGACAGACAGAGACAGAGAGAGAGGCAGAGAGAGACAAAGAGAGACAGAGACACCATAGAGAGCTGAGGCATGCAAAATGAACAGAACATCAATTGCTTGGTGTGAGGATAATAAAGTTAATGTTTACTCTTCTCTCCTGATCTCATTCTCTCTTATTGTGCAATGCTGTTCTCAGCAACAACTAGTGCTGGTAGAGACACACAGACACACAACTCTCTTCATCTCTCTTGCTCGTGGGATTTTTAGGCACAGACAACTTATTTAAAGGTGCAGCAAGTAAATTAAAAAGTGTTAAATAGTTAGTGTGTTTGTTCAGTAACAGTCTCTCTTGATAAAAAAAAGCAAGGTGGGATATCATTTTATCCAATCAGGAGAGATACCTCATACAGACAATATACAGGATTTGAAGTGATGACACGAAGACAAAATTGGAACACTATCAAATTGAAGCTGATAAATAAATAGGTACTCTCTCCTAATTGGCTGAAAATGGCAACTCAAAATGACCACTGAAAATGTATTTTATGTTTATTAAGGAGCTGGAGAGACCGGGAGACCACTGTTATTGAGCAAACCCTCACAGAGTATAGTTTAATGACGCATACAGATACAGTACATGTACAGTATTTCTTTACCTTATGCCCTGCATGATCCTCCAGACCAGAGGACAATATTGTATCAGGCTAGTGTGGGTTATCTTCTCATGGGAATTTGACTTGCTTTTTAAGGTCCGCCCGCATCTCCCATCCGCTTGCCGTGGCCAGGACCCCCATTGCTCCCCATCTCTGCTGCTGCATTATCCCCTGACCTGAGAAAGTGGATGAAATGAGGGCCATTATAGGAAAGTTGTTTTGGCTTCATTCTAGCCAGCCTCCATACCATCTGTGTCAGAATGTGTCTGGTTGTGTCGACACCGGAATTTCCCATCCGCCAGACTTGACCGACAGAAGGAGAGGACACGCACATGGCTGGCAGGCCTTCAACAGAGCGTGCAGCTGGGGCTCTCTGCCAACCTCCATGTGTGGAGAAGGTAGTAAGCAGGACATCATACATGGGACACAACACAAACTTGATCTGGTGTCCCTCCAGATGGCCTGCCAGGTCAGTGCCCTCTCTCGCACGCTCTCCAACCTCGTCCAGGTGGATGCCTGGCGTACTCTTACTAATCTGCTGTCTCGCAGCATCATGGCCGGTGCTTTTTTGTTGCCTTATACTCTTCGATCATGGATGTTACTGGCAGCTGCAGCTTGATGCCTGTGCTGTACAGGCCAATGGAGCAGAAGCTTCACAGGATGCCCAGCCATCTCCTCACATACAGTAGAGTAGGTGTTCATGTAAAAAAAAAATGAAATTGGTGCGATTGTCTATAAATGCCCAGATGGGCGCCTGTTGGATGCCACTTGCCAGCTTGACACAATGTCTCTACTGACTTGACGAGATAATTCACATAATACGGCAATCACTAAGCCCTAATTCTAACAAGCCTTTAGATTTGAATTAAAACTGTTAAAAAGGACAGTTATAGCAGCGTTTGAATGTTGGTTGGCACTGCACCTCTGGCACAGCAATACTGAGTAATTAGTGTTAAAGTTAGCTCAAACAGCACAACATTGAAAGAGTAATGTTTGATATGAAGCAACAGTTCAGCTGATATTACAAAAAGATTTGTTAAACACAGATTTAGAATATTCAAACATTATTATTCACTATCATTCACCAAAGAATCTGAACTGAAATTGAAATAACTAGAAGCTCGCCCCCGCTACGCGGGGGCTCGCGTCTAGCCCGCGGCCACGCCCACGTAGCGCCCGCGGCCACTTGGCAGCTCATGTAAGTGGCGTAGCGTCCTGAGGGCCAGTGGGGCCGTGGCTCGGTCAGTGAAGACCCTGTAGTGCGGATGATATGTGGCATAGAGGGGCAGATTGTAAATCCCCAGAGGAAACATCCGTGGGCTACCATTGGTTCAGCGATGTGTGCGGTCGCCCTGCGGCCCCTCCTCCTCCACCAATGTGCAGTATTGAGAGCCCTGACGTCACAACAATTGGAGCGATGGGCACTGCACTCTGGTTGGTTAGGGTACACCTAGGGCCCAGGTAGAACCCAGTTAAAGCCAGCATGGGCAAACCCAGTTAGGACCCGCCTTGGTCCCACATAAACATGGCTAGTTGGGGCCCACCTAAGGGCCAGGTAGAAGCTACTTATAGCCTGCATGGGCATCGCAGTTGGGACTGAAGTGGATGCCGCTGACATTGCTGACATGGGGTCCATATGGTTTAGCCCACCTTGAAACCATATGGGAACTACGCTGGCATGCAGGCTGGAATGCAAACGCTGCATCATACCTGTAGTGTGTAGTTTGATGTTGTGTGTGTAGCAGATATACCTGCAGTGTGTAGATCAATGTCCATATGAAAGTCAATGCCCAGCAGTGTTTTTTTTTTTCTCCAGCAGAGTTTCTAGTGTCTCTGTCTCTCTCTGGAAGAGGTTGCACATGAACTCTGCAGCCGCACTGAGACGCTCCAACACAAACACTCTGACATTAGGCTGCTTCACACAACAAACATCAGCACCACGCTGCTGTTTGTCCAAAAGACACAATATCTCCTCTCCCACCGACGTCATGTGTTCATTTATCGACAGCCGTACAGACTCCTTTTGACACATTTTACCTCGTTTATCCAGCTCTCACTGACTCTCCACATCGGGCTGTTATAGCGCCACCATGAGGCTGATTAGAGAAATCTCAAGTGGAATTTCTTCCTCGGCATAGTGGTAATGTGGGTGCAAAGTTGCACGGAAAGTGCATGCTGTGTTCATAATGTGAGGCATTTTGGTCCAAACGGAGCAGTCCTGCAGACTTTGGAAGCCATTTTAGCCAATCAGGATGGAATATGAAAAATCTGAAAGGTTTTTTTTTTCAATGACTGTGGAGATACTGTGTACCGATTTGCGTGATGTTTGGGCAAAATATGTAGGAGTACTGTGAGAAAAGGTGTTTAGCAAAAAGCGGCCTCCTGGTGGCACTGTAACAGGGCCATGTGAAAGAAATAGGGCAGAGGTTCTGAATTGGCATCCAGGGAGTGTGTGTGCACAGTTTCGCTGCGATCAAGTCAACGATGTGAGAGATTAGCTATCACAGACGGACGGACAGGTCTTGCGCCATGCCTTTTGGCCTGGCGGAGACAGTAAAAAAACGAAAATAAAGGAAATTACCATTTCTGCAACAAAAGTAGTCAACAAACGATACTATAAAAACATTGGCCACATTGTCAAATAATCTAAGAAAGAGGCAATCATGTAGAAAATAGCCGATCTACAAGCTTACAAAGCCTGTCAACGTGAGGCGTTTCGAGCTTGTAGATCTGCTATTTTGGGGGGGGGGGCCTGAAAGGGTTGATAAGCACTGCTCTAATTGGAGCGAAATTATCTGAAATTACTACATGACCATAATGCAGCCTAACATGCGTTGCACGGGGCGGTCCTGCCATTACGTTAGTTACTGTAGTTGCTGTGGAGCTACATAGTTCTCCAGAAGACACACACAAACATACACCATCTACAATGGACTAACTGAGCAGCAATATTGACATTCACCACACGAACGTGCATTGTTGACAAAGTGATTGCACAGCCGCTGCAGGCATGACAACCACGTTAGCGTTAGCTACATGCCACTATCACAGCTCCCTGTCCGTCGTTACTGCGACTGAATGTGAGGGCTACAGCAAGCTCTCTGCGATGCCATTGTCTGGAGACTGCTCCTGGCAAGACACGACCAATGAGAGTGAGCGCTGTCGTTGTTGCTAAGATACGGTGGCGTCACTGCCCCATAGCTTGTAGATCTCTCACACATGATTGGCGTAGGCTGCGTTGCCAGGTCTGACTGTTTGTATAAGCGATTTTGGGCTTATTTGGGTGCACTTTTGGGCTCGTTTCCATAGACCACGGCAGCGCTTATTTCTTTCCCGTGACCGATGTGGCAAAAAAAGGTGCAAAACGAACCATCCGGAAGTAAAGTGCGAGATGAAATATATAGCACTTTTTGATTATTAGAGAAGGAGACAGATGTGAAGGTGGAAAATGGAATGTAGGAGATTATATAGTTTTTCATGAGCGATTTTTGTAGCAAGTTGTGAGTGAATTGGGCCACTCCTGTGGGCGGGGGGCTGATTAGAACCATTGGGGTTTGGGAAGGAGACGCTCTCTGTTTGAGTGGAAAGATGTCAATATGAAAATAAGTTTATTTCCACCTTCCACTGTCATTATTTCAGGGAGACTGATTTCAGGGGAGAGTCACTAGTAAGTAAAATAGTGTCCCAATCTAACCCTGACAGTGCATTTGATCCAAAGGCTATTCACTATGACTGGTAATATTTGACCAATATCAATATTCAAATGTGCCGCCCGCTAGTGCCATGCATGATCCATCCATATTCTTGGTTTTTAACCTAGTCTTGTTTTATTATTGATAGGGACATGGCTTTAACCTGGCCCATAATGTAGGGGCCCTCTTGAAACTGATCTTAAGAGGGGCTGCAAAAACCTACCTAAGAATACAGTCACTTTTAATAAGATTCCAACTTGAATATATTATCCTTTCCTCTTTATGGGATTTGCAAAATAACTACTGTATATCCTGTGACAAAGTAAACCCTCTCTTGCCCTGGGGATTGTATTAGATTTTTCTTATAATATATATAATAATTCAGCTCTAGAAATAGACTGGGCTTTTTTGTAAGCATCCTGGACAGTCTTTGTTTTAGACTCTGTGAAAATCATTCGACAAAACAATTTCATGGCCTGCTTTTCAAACTCTTGATCTGTGTCACAATTGGGATGCAAACTGTCCACTTACAGGACAGTAATTTAGTCTATTGCCTTCCTATATAATATAGTGTGAAGCAAGCTTGCCATCTTAACCCTTAGAGAATATCAAATAACCTACACAAGTAATTGGTTTTAGAATACCACATAATTGTCTGTATGTTTCTGTTGTTAGTGTTGAAAATCAATAACTCCTCCAAACCAGACCTAAACAGTGCAATGTTATCAATGTACTTCCCCCACCATTGTGTGTTCATCTGCTGTATATGTTTATCAACATTGACAGCTTAACACTCATCTACAGGAAGTATTTACAGTCAGGCAACGCATAGCTTCTTGAGACAGACTGTTGGCTTGTACAATACAAAGTAAAAAAAAGTTTCTGAAAATATTTGTGGCGAGAAATGCAATTTCTTCGGCTTTGGTACTGTAAGTTATGTGAGTCACAGGATAAACATGGCTGCCTTGTTGGTAGTTTCTAGGGCAACAAGAGAAGCAGCTTTTACCTCAGCCTCATTCATTAATCCTGTATGCGCACCTCATTAAAAGCTTGGCTTATTTGTATTCACACCACCTTGGTTAGGTGTCAACTAATTGTCCCGCACCCAATGACATTGGAGGTGCTGGACAAACACACACATACACACACGGAATAAAATAAATGTCATGCATTAATATGCTCTTTGTCTAGTATGCCACCTTTTATGTGCAGCTAAAATAAATTGACTGTGCAGTATGTACAGTAGGTAGTGATTGGGGTGGGAGAAGATAAGTGAAAGGGGGCATCTCAAACTGGAAAATTACCTAAGTACAAAGGATGTGGTGATTAAGCAAATGTGCACACGCACACCCACACACACACACACAAACACGAATGCCCTTAGTGACACTGTAGTCCTTTAGTGCCATCAAATCTCCTTCTGTTATTGACACTGCCTTTCCCCTTTCCCACCCCCTTTCCCACCCACACATTGCCCCAGCCTGACACTTCCATCCACCTGCTGCCAACCCTGCCATCCCTTGGGGTCTGGCTTGGCAGAAATGCCACTTGTGCGCGGTAACCTTGATTAAGGCAGGGGGCATTGGGGTAGACTACTGTTTGACATCTGCAAACATTTACTTACAAGCCTGATTAAAAAAATAAATAATAAAAAGGTATGCCATACCCATTGCAAATGTGTCTTTTTTAACTACTGCACATGTTTTGATAAATTCCCTGCCTCTCCTTTCGGCTTGTTCAGTCCATGTGGTTACACGGATCAAGTGATAAGGGATATTTTCGGAAAATAGTTTCTGACACACTTGAGGCATGTTTGATTCAATCCAGACACTTGCAAGAGTGGACACTTTACTTGTGAGATATTTTCAACAAATCACTCCTCACCTTTTGTTTAACAGTTATGCATCATATTTGCACCCATGATAAACCAAAACCTCTGTGCCACTGAATAGGATTTTAGATCCTTGGGTGGGACAAAAGTTCTCTTAGAAAACGCATAACTTCCATGAGTGGAAAAAAAGGTCAAATTCATTCATAGGTTTTCATATGTGTCAAAATAAGTGCTTTGCAGTCTTTGTTAAATGTGCTACAGTACAGTGCCTTTATTGTTGACTTATCGCTCAGGCACGTCAGAACCTTCCTTTATTTTTCTTGTACTGTTGCCAGTACTCAACAGTTGTTCACCCACTCAAACTCAATTCAGACAGGCAATTCCAAAAGTGTCTCTGAATCTCTGAAACTTACTGCTTTGGATGTTAATAAGATAAATGAAAGTAGAGCTCTAGTAACATAATCAACATTACAAAAAGAAAAATAAGTCTATCACCCTTGAACACAGAATAGATCAGATTAACTGTCATTAACTGGCCACATGGTGGCTGGAGATTAGAATGCCATTCTCACTTTCCATACACACTTTTTTTCTACCTGGTTCATGTTTTCATACTGGCAACATTTCAGCGTAACCTTTAATAATTGAGCTGCACTGCAGGATATAGCCTAGATGTCTACAGACATGCAATTTACACCATATGAGTAGTGTATGTCTTTTGATTTAATGTTGCAATAGTGTAGAATTATCTACCTGAGAAATTGTGGTCTCTTTCACAAACCAACAATTATAATTTGTCTTGTTATACCCAGCTCATTCGCGAGCATAACAAACTGTTTTTTCCAGTTCCAAATTTGTCTGCTGATCTTTGTTTTTGTTTCATTACTTCCAATTTCAGTTGTTTATCCTGTATGAGTTCATTCTCCTGATTAGATCAAATTTGTATCTTGACCTGAAAATGTATTTTCTGTTAGACAGAAGCAAAGACCGCTGTTACTGAACAAACACTCTATAGTAATGATTATTTGGGTAATAGCTATTTAACACTTATAGTAACAAACAAAATAAATAATAACTACAAAAAGGGCTCCTCGGAGCACAGGTCTCCGCCAAGTCAGGTACGTTATTCTGGCCTCCTGGTGGCGCTATAATAGGCCAATGTGAAAAGGGTGCCATTTTTTCTTAGGTCTTTCACGGCAATCAGACACTGCATTCATGATTTGAGGCATTTTGTTCCAAAAATGTGTTTTGCTAAATTAGACCTGCTGGTGGTGCTATAACAGGCCAATGTGAAAAGGGTGGCATTTCTTCCTCGGCCTAGTGGGAAGCTGCGTGCATAGTTTGAGGCTTTTTGTTCAAAACGGACCAATCCTGCAAACTTTGGAAGCAACCCATAGGCAATGAGGATGGAATATGGGAAATCGGACAGATCCGTGTTGATCACATGACTATAGAGATACTGTGTACCGATTTGCATGACGTTTGGATAAAATCTGTAGGAGTAATGTAAAAAAAAATGTTTCGCACAAATCGGCCTCCTGGTGGCGCTATAACAGGCCCATGTGAAAAAAATGGCATCTGAATTGGCATCCAGGGAGTGTGTGTGCACAGTTTCGGAGCGAATGGGCCAACGGTGCCGGAGATTAGCTGGTAACACACAGACAGGACGGACACACACACGGACACACACACACACACACACACACACACACGGACGGACGGACGGACGGACGGACGGAGGGTAAAACATACTCTCTCGCCATGCCTTCGGCCTGGTGGAGACAATAATAACTAGAAAAAGTGCTCTTCGGAGCACAGGTCTCCGCCAGGTCAGGTAAGTTATTGTGGCCTCCTGGTGGCGCTATAATAGGCCAATGTGAAAAGGGTGGCATTTCTTCCTCGGCCTAGTGGGAATGTGCGTGCAAATTTTCACGGAAATCGCACGCCGCTTTCATGATTTGAGACATTTTGTTCAAAACGGACCAATCCTGCAAACTTTGGAAGTCAACCTTAGCCAATCAGGATGGAATATGAAATATCGGACAGATGCGTCTTGATCACATGACTATAGAGATACTGTGTACCGATTGCGTGATGTTTGGATAAAATCTGAAGGATTAATATCCAAAAATGTATTTGACATAAGTCGGCCTCCTGGTGGCGCTGTAAAAAGCAAATGTGAAAAATGCAGTGCAGATGTTTTTCCTTGGCCTCTAGGGAGTAGGCGTGCAAAGTTTCATGCAGATCGGTGCAGTTATAGTTAAAAATGCAAATCAGCCTGTTATAGCGCCACCATGAGGCTGATGTGAAGAGTTTTAAGTGCCATTTCTTCCTCGGCCTAGTGGGAATGTGCGTGTGCAATTTCATGGAAATGGCAAGCTGCGTTCATGATTTGAGGCAGTTTGTTCAAAACGGACCAATCCTGCAAACTTTGGATGGCAACCTTAGCCAATGAGGATGGAATATGGGAAATCGGACAGATCAGGGTTGATCACATGACTATAGAGATACTGTGTACCGATTTGCATGAGGTTTGGTTTAAAACTGTAGGAGTAATGGGAAAAAAAGGTTTTGCACAAATCGGCCTCCTGGTGGCGCTATAACAGGCCCAAGTGAACAATTTGAGGCAGAGGTTCTGAATTGGCATCCAGGGAGTGTGAGTGCACAGTTTTGCAGCGACCGGGCCAACGGTGCCGGAGATTTGGTGGTAACACACGGACAGGACGGACGGACGGACACACACACACACACACACACACACACGGACGGACGGACGGACGGGGGGTAAAACATACTGTCTCGCCAGGCCGAAACAATAATCTAAGCATATGAGGTGTAAAGTAGTGAAGGATGGGTGTTGGGTGCTATGAAACTGTAGGTGCCAACCTAAACGATATCTAACATGAACCAAGGCTAAACTAAACAATCAAAGTGCGACTGTGCGAGGGAGCTGTATTGGAATCACATCAGTTTATAAAGGCTCCAAACAGGTGACACCAATCCCCCAATGACGTGGGAGGTGCCAGACAATTGTCAGGGACAATCTAAAAGGGAAGGTAGGCCACCACTGTCATAAGGGACAGGGCTGTTTCAGTCAAGAGACTAAAACTGATATTCATGGCCTTACAGTATGTGTGCGTAATTCCACACACATTAACATCCACGGCACATCCACAGCACAGCTTTTTAGACCAAAATGTGTGCTTAGGATGTAGGTATGGAGACTGGACCTGTCACCAACAACCACAACCAATGGACCTTACTGGAGTGGTGTGGATCCCCCACTTATTTAAACCTTTCACTTTTTTTCTTGGGACAAATGTGATAAAAACTGAACTGCATACTGAACTGTATGTGACCAAACACAGAGACTAGATGGTCATTGAAATGTGTTGTATTTTGTATTTCTTTCTGTAAATGAATATGTTTTGACACACTTTCTCAGCTCAAGGGAAAAAAGTATGCTTTCGATATATTTAGTTAATACTTAAATGAATAATGGTGGATTTTCTACAACGATATTTAATTTGAATCATAAAATTATGGACACTAATTGAATTATACAGTAACCTTTCACGTGTGAGCTCTGATTAGCCAGCCATGCAGGACCTCTGCACCTCGTGGGATCAAAGCCCAGAGGCTCCTCAAGGATCCCAGTGACCCGAGCAATTGACTGTTTACTGTGCTGCAAAAGACACTGCAGTATGGGTCCCAATTCAGCAGGCTCAGAGTCACTTTCTGTCCTCAGGCCATAAGGCTTCTGGCCTCAAAACAGTGACTGAACTAACAACTTTGACTCTCATATCCCCCTTCTTCACACACGCACTCACGCACACACGCACACAACACTCTTTAACACTTTCACTTCATTAACTTATTTATCAAAAAAGTTGAAAAAATAGCTGATCTACATCGTGGTGCCTTGTGAGCTTGTAGATGGGCTATTTTTGTGTGACACTGTAGTATGTAATTTACCAAACCGAAAGTTGAAATGTGGAGATAGGAGGTTTTTGCCAGACAGCAACGAGATGGGACATCTACTGAAAGTGCACACGGACCCTTGTCACCCTGGCACTGCAGACACTGCCCTCCTACAGAGTGCACCACTTAGCTCCATGCACCATGAGACGGAAGGAGAGGGCCTCATCATGTCCATCGTGGAGGCAAGCCCCACTGGTCCTCCTGTCCTGTTACAAGCTCGCAACGCTTGAATGGCTTAAACTGCCATTTCAAATTGAATTCAATGAAAATGTCAGAAATGGATTCAGCATCCTCAGTAACCCCCAAAACCACTCCAATATTTCCCAAATCGGGCCAAGAACTTGCTGAAATATTGTCCATATAGGTGATTATGCTAATTAATGTTAATTATGCTAATTATGCAAATGGCCCAACATTATGCAAGTTAGCATCTGGCAGTTTCTAAATGCTGGGTGAGGTACTCAACATTTGCGGGTTCACATTGCTGCAAGTACTAAAGTCTTGTCAATGCATTTATATTAAGCACCGTTCATACATTCATAACATAAATTCATTGTTTCTGTTTTTCTTTCTCTGTTTTTCTCTGTTTGTCATGTACTGTAGGCTACGTGGAAAGGGTAGGCAGAATAAGCTTATTAGCTTCAGCCTATGCCTTTTTTGGTCATAATGTAATAATTAATAATGTAATAATGTTGTCATAATTTATTATTGTTATTTTGTTTTAGTACAGATATGTTTTATACACATGGAGTGTATGTTTATGTGGTTGAACTGATGACCAAAATAAAATGTGTGAAGTGAAGTGAAAGTGCTACATTAAAAGAGAATAATAATGTCAAATGTCAAAAATAATAAAAATAACTCTTTTTGTGTCCCAATGTAGAGAATTCCATAATTCCCCATGCATCCCTTGTCACTACCAACTCCTACAGTGGGTACTAGGGAAGGCAGAGACACAGACAACCATGTGTCTCCTCCGCTGCTCATGCTTCTTGTTCTGCCTCATTCAGGGTTTTATTTGTCAAAAAAACTAAACAAAAAACAACAACAAGGGAACATTTTCTTAACCACTTAAGCTCTATATACACTTCTTCATACGACAAATAGCTTGTATATATATAGGCTATTTTCCCTATTTTTGAAATACAAAATAGGGACGCCAGGGTTAATGTGGTTGAGATACCTTTAACTAAATTGTTAAATTGTGATATTCTCAAACTTAAATATCAAACAGGCGGTCTACTTTTCCCAAACAAATGTAGAAGTCTGACCAGAAGCAGGGATAAAACATATCATCAATCATCCGTGTCATTTTAGATTTTAGCCGTGGCTATTAAAAAATAGCCAATGCTATTTGCAGCTTGTACATCTGCTATGTTTGAACATTTTAGAAAAATCTTGAAAGTATGAGAACAACTGATTTAGAAGGCATTTGTAGAATCGGCCTCAGGTCTTAACTCATTGACTACCAGAGTTAAACATCATTTACAGTGTATGGCTGCCCTTGCCAACGATTCCAAGCGTTTTCACCATACTAGACTGTATAAATGAGATGGACAAACCCCCTCCGCTGCTTTCTACTGACCGAAAATGAATCCTTTGCTGCAGACTGTGGCTCCGCCATCTTTCACTACGCGTCAGAATGAGTTCAGACCATTATTGGTTGGGTAACTTGTCAATCAAGAGCGGGGGGGCGGGGAATGAATGCTATTGGTTGTGTAGCGTGTCAATCAAATCATCCCGCCCCTCCTAGAGAATAGCCTACTTTATCGTCAATTTTATAATAAATAGAACCATAATTTAGCAAAACGCATATCCTGATGATTGAAAGGAGACTTTAAACTAGCGACTGGAAGCATATAGAATTTATGACAATTTTTATTACAGTAAGAAAATCGAGTCTGAAAGTTGGTAAAAACCCATCGGCTTGCGTTAAAATAAATTCTTTCTGAACTCACAGGTCGGCACGGGTGAAACAGCGCCTCTCGCTGGACATTTACTAAACATCCGGGTTGGCCTCATAGTAAATATCTCAGCCTTGCCCCTTGGTTTTCACTAACCTTTGAAAAAGAATAGAATATTATTCTTCACAATGATCGCTTTATCGGCGGGTGGATCATTAGAATCGAGAAAAAAATAGTGCCGCCACGATTATCCATTCCGTAGTTGTGGGCAATTTAATGTAGCTTATTTTTGCCAAAAAGCAACAGAAAGCAGAGAAAAATTGATTTTTATAAATCCTATAATACTAAACCAAACCAGCTCCATTTTGTTGTAATCACGTAATCTTTGCTGTGGTCTTCATCATCATCATCATTCACAGGCTGCAGAACAGCGCCCTCTATCGTAAACCATTGAAAACACCACACACTCGTCAATTCGTCAATGGCAGTGTGAGCCTCGGGCCAAATGACGGGTGTACCCATCAAATGGCAGTCAATGAGTTAAACTGAAAGACCAGAGGGGGGATGTCAAAAGCAGAAGCATGGATTTTCAAATCAAACTCATTATTCCAACATAGGCTTAATGGGCGAGTCATCAACATTTAACAGTCACAATGAGTCCACTGCTCGTAATTCCTGTTCAGCACCTGCACAAGCCATCACATTCCTGGCCAGCAAACTAAATGGAGTAAATCATGCATGGAGGACATCAGGCAAGGACATGTGTGCATGTCTGTTGTCCTGCCTTTGTGCGTGTGCGTGTGTGTGTGTGAGTGTGTGTGTGTGTGTGTGTGTGTGTGTGTGTGCGTGTGTGGTAATCTGTATGACTGCCCAGGCGACAAACACAGTGGCGTGCACAGACATTTTGAGGGGCAGGTGCTCAAGTAAATTATACTTTTTTTTGTTGACTTGGTCTGCTCTTTTTTCCCTCTACACCTATACCTCTTTGCCAAAAATAGATGATCTACAAGCCCACAACGCCTCGCAGTGCGAGGCGTTGTGAGCTTGTAGATCTGCTATTTTTGGCTAAAGTTCTCATCAGAAAAGGGATGCTATAGGTTTCGAGTGGTTATGGTAAAAAGAAAAATCATATCACATAAAGATTTGGCGGACCCCCTGTAGTAACTCTGAGGACCCCCTAGGGGTCCCGGAGACCCTGTTGAAGACCCCTGCTGTAAACTGAAAATACATTTTTTTTTTTCTTTTTTTCAAAAGGGCACTTCTGGTCAAGAGGGCAAAGGGCAGGTGCTGTAGCACCACCTAGAGTCTATCTGTGCACGTCCCTGCGTGCATGTCTGTTGTCCTGCCTTTGTGCGTGTGCGTGTGTGCGTGTGAGCGTGTGTGTGGTAATCTGTATGACTGCCCAGGCGACAAACACAACTCTGGCAAGTCAGGAGTATCAAAAGTGTCTTGGGAGCTGTGAGACGGTGTGATATGGACCTGCCTGTTATGCGTTTTGAGTGTGTCCTGTATGTGTCTCCAGCTTAACAATGTAATAGCCCTGCCTGGGCGATGCAATAAGAGGTTTGCTTTGGACAGTTAGAGATAGTGACAAGAGATATTGGCTCATATAGGGAGAGGGAAGAGAGAATTATGTCAAAGAAAGAGAGACAACGTGACAGGGGGTACAAACTAAATTGATCCAACCTATCTAGACTGATTTTGACAAATGGCACAGCAACAGAGCAATGACTGTGACATGCACACAGACACATGGAGCCACTGGAATCAATGACCAGGCATAATGTGATAGTGACACAAAACGGGTTGAATCCTGACACAAGTTCAGGCTGTTCAGCACAGTAGATTCAACTGACAAATGATTGAGTGATGTGCAAGGTGTGCCATCTCTACATCCCAGCATGGCAGACACAAGAGACACTGTACTGTCATATCCCACTAAATTGATGCCTATATAGCCAGACATGGCAATCTGACTGAGTGGTCTGGGAGGGCTTCAGAACACATTATTGATCCGTCTGGAAGAAGTCAACTTATGACTGAGAAGTAGTCTAAGGGTCAGGGTTTTCCAAACTTTTCCACTCAAAAGGACCCCCAAACAGCCGTAGAATCTGGCTGCCACCCGTTTATAGCGAAATGGTTAAAAATCTAAACAAAACCACTAACGAGTCACAACATGCCCAAAATGAAGCATTAAGTGAGTCCTGTCCATCATCATTAGAGTGTGCGGTCCCTTCCTGAGAGAAGCAGTGGGAGTTTTTTTTGTCTTATACATTATCTTGCCTACCAGCTCCTCTACCTCTGCCCAGATGTGCACGAGAGCTACCTGAGAGAGAGAGAGAGAGAGAGAGAGAGAGAGACACCTATAATGCGCAAAATCTCAGTCTGTCCGTCTGCGTGTGTGCCCAAAATATACCCCCGGCCAAACTATACCCGGGGTTAAAGTGGGCTAACCTCTTTTATACCCAGGGTATAAAATAGGCTAGCCCAGAATATACCCCTCTAGCCCAGACTATATCCCCCTTGTGTTTTTTACGTCATTATTTTAGTAATTATGATTTAGTAACATGTTTTTCCTAAATAAGGTAACTTGAGTGAATAATATACTGTATTTTATTCAACCAAGTTCACTTACATTAAAGCCCACTTTAACCCTGGGTATATTTTCGGCTGTTACACCGGCCTAGAGCCGGTCGGATAGGCGGTTATCCAGAACCATCGTTCTGACCAATATGCCCTAGGCATGCCCGTATATGGGCTGATTACATCAGGGATCTCCATATACGGGCATTAAGGGACACAGATAGAAAGTTAGTTGCCGACTTGCATCGTTCCGAGTAGGCCAGACCCCAGTCTAGTATCTCTGCTGTCCGACAGGAACCAGCTAACTCCAAAATGTTCATTTTTCAGGAAATGAAAAAAAGTGGAGTTAGGAGGTTTTGTTCATCATTGATAACAGCTGAATATAACTCCAAGCTCACAATGAGTCAGCAAAACCAGCTAACTCCGGTGGACTTCGCTGGTTTAGCAGAAACTTTGAGGATCCAATGGAGTTAGCTGGTTTTGTCAGAGGCTTTTCATTGGTTCAATATTTTTTTTTACCAACACACAGACGTAAAGGGTGTTCAATGGCCCTGATTTATGGAAAAAATGCAAAACGTCAAAATGGAGTTAGCTGGTTTCTGCCGGAAAGCAATGAAATTTTCATTCTTTTCAGTCTTTTTTCTCCTTTCATTGTACACTCCTTTTTAATTGGCACCCCCTGGCCCCCTGACTCATACTGGCCCAGTGTGATGTATCTCTAAATAATGTGTAAGATTCAAGGATATGACCTATGATCTATAACCATTACAGACCAAACCTGTAGATGGAATACCGTATCCCTGCTTTCCTCTTGACATCTCCTTTCTTAGTTGATACAGATGCAGCCATTTTTAAATGTGTGCCTGGCAGGCACTGTAGAAATTGACCTACAGTACAGAATGAACTTGAACTATGACCACTGCAAAATGCAAACACTACAATGGCAAGACGAAATAATGTAGCTACACCACACATTTCTGGGTGCAACTGCCATCCTGAGAAAACTGCTGACAAGGTTAAGACTCTAGAGAGAACCAGCCAAACATTTAAGCAGCTTTAAAAAAGAAAAATGTACACAAGGTCGGAAAGGGCAAAATTAAGATCAATTTATCATTTCATTTGCAAAGATATTTGCCCATATAGGTTACTCTGGTCAAAAATGCAGCCTTCCATCAAATGCTATAAACACTTGAGCCCAGATATGTCCTTCCTTCATGAGTTTATTTCTCTGAAAGATTCCAGATATATACAGCGAAGTGAAGTCAGAAATAATGTTGCAAAGCCAAACGGATTGACATATACTGTATGCGATGCATGGACATTGAACCTCCATCAAGAGCAACACAATCCTATGGTGACGTGACCGTGACATGCTACAACAACAACATAACACATGATTGCACAGCGGCTACTCATATTTTGGAATCCATATAGTAGCACACAAGTCTCACAGAGGGGCTAACATGGAAGCAATGATGTGTAAGACAGTAGAGGAATGGGGCGTGGAGGGAAAACAGCCAGCATTGGTTACGGACAATGCGTGTACTATGCCTTGCTTCACAGTACAGTCTATGCTGTGGACACAGCACTGTATAGCACAGAATCAGACATGTCACTGCATTCCCCCCCCAGCCCTCAAGGTCTCCATGTGTTGCGACAAAACAAACCATGCTGGAATTCCCACAGCACAAAATGATAGCCGATGTTCCGACTGGATGGACCAGCGTGGACGATATGGCTGAGTGCTTCCTATCGAGCAGCAGCCAGCCATCAGCTCTGCACTACTTTCCCTGGAGGTGAGGAAGGAAAATGATGTAATGGCGTTCAGAGAGTCAAGACATATCCAGTGCTGAGGTATTTGTCAAGGCTCTAAAGCCCATAGTGGCAACTTGTGTTATGTCAGATTAACCTCACATGCTCCACCATTGCCCAGCACATGCACAGGTTTTTCCAAGACATGCAAAAGACTGGAAGATGCATTCGTCGTGGAAATTAAGCCTGATTATTAAACTTTGTCGTGCGACAGAGTATAAATTAAGCATACAAAATGCTCTGCACCAAGACCAGCTGATATTGTATGTGAGTGACCACAGGAAAAGGTTACCCTTCATGTGTCATCAGCAATTGATCTGGGATTTAAAGCTCTACCATTCCTGTCAGAAGATGAGTGGCATCAAACAACCAGAATGATTGTTGAGGCTGTGGCAATGGATAGTACACACCACCCCCAGGGCCAAGGCGGGCCTACATTCAATTAAATGCCTAAATACTTAACTAAAGCTATGAATAACTAGACATCAGTTGCAATTAGCAGTAGTTCCAAGTTTCCTGTATGCTCTCTCTGTGTGTGCACGTACGTGTGTGGCGTGCACGCATGCGCCTGTCTCAGTAGTAGTCTTGCTGTTGCCAGTTTGCTTAAAAGTGAGATTAAATGAATTTGCTGCACTGGGCAGCAGAGACATCAGATGGAGTTAAAAGATTATGACATCACAGAGGACCCTCGAGCTGCAAAGAAGAGTAACTTGTGCCCTAGCTGCACTTAGTAACAGTTTTGCACACACACAGGACACAGCAAAGCACATCCTTTGTACACCGGGAAATAGCATCCCTGCAGAGCATGTATACATGTGTTATGCTTGTCTGTTTCATTCTGGTTGCATGTTTTTAATGCATTCTAATCCACAGTGATGAATGCTTACTGTATATCAAACAAAACTGTTCATACCATGATACACAGAGAATATTGAAGGCTTGATGTCCATATACAGTAGGTTTCTTTATGAAAGGCTTACTAATTGGTGAACTAGATAGATTATTAAACATCCTGCTAGAGTTTGTTTGGCTCGCCAGACATCATTGAACCATTTCTTAAGATGCCCATGTAGTGTTTCAGACAGGGAGCAGTCACGTACACGTCCAAGGACTGTCTGCAGTGCAGACTTGCCCCCGTCATAATTCAGTGTACTTCAAGCATAGGTGGACACAAAGCAGCAGGACCCTGGATCTGGAGAAGCAGTTAGTGCAGACATCCACCCACGTAGTTTTTTGCATTATGAATTGGGCTTCTGAACTGAAAGCTTCTCATAGGACCTGTGTCAGATAGAACTGCATTATTTTGTTATTTGTCATTTCCTTTGTAGATGTTTGAGGTGCCGTAGGTTCGTTGTTGAGGACTCTGCACCTCTACCGCCACAAACACAAAGACTGCCCTTGGGAGAAATTATGTTTGACTTTTCTTCCATGACATTGTACCAGTTGGGCTGAATGCGGCACACTGCTCTAAAAGGTAATGAAAAGCGACCATTTGATTGGTCATGATTTAATCCACCTGCAACACACCCACTGATATGTAACCTTATCCAGCCTACCTCACCACCACTTTTCCGCAGGTACTCCAGTCCGGAAATGGTCTGTTGTCACGCCCCATCCTCCACGCTGTTGACTCCGCTTCCTGCTGGTTTGCCTGTTTCCCCAAAATAGGGCTTATAAAGTTGGAATTGTGAGGGGGGGAAAAAGCACACACAATTAAGATATTTTCCCTTTTTTTCAGACAGTGCTGCAAGTAAAAACTGCACAGAAAAGATTAGTCAAAAGTAGTCCTTAGTTAGTGATTAGTCCTTAGTGATTCTACTTAAAGGTGTAGTGAAATGAAAAATATGTTTTTCACACTTTTAGAGCATATCCGTGGTCATCATATGGGCATACCTAACAATAGATGCCCAAAAAAATGGAAAAAAAAACATTTTTGTGTATTTTTACATCTGTTAATTACTTCCTGTAAACGAAAACGTGCTGCGTGATGACATAACGCAGCCTTCATGAAAATAAATGAATCTTGATTACATGCACCTGTTTGATTCCCATAGCTGCACGTTCTTCAAACACAGCTGATTTTAATTACAGAGATACTCCGTTTTGAATCTCATTGAAGATGAGTGTATTACTCATTTTAAACTTCATCTGCACACTAAAATATGTATCTGAAAACATTATAGGTTAGAAATAAGCCAGGTAGTAGCAAACGTGCTTCACTGGCCGTCTCTCTCTCACTTGTAAACAAACACTAGCCGTGTTGCACACGGCTGAAGTGATTGAGATCCAACGTCCCATAGCCTGAAGGGATGGGACCTTCTGATTGGTTTAGAGTCGTTGAGCCGACGTTTCAGGCTGAACCTTCAAAATAAAATGCCCGAAAATGTCACTTCAGTGCGTCTTTAAAGGGATATTTCACTTTAAAATAAAATGAGCATACAAATGACTAAAAAGTAATGGAAAAATCACAGCCCCCTCATGCATTAGAATGTCCTTCTAATGCAGGGGGCCGTGATTTTTCCATTACCATTTTAATGTTTATTTTATTTAAAAGTGAAATATCCCTTTAAATACAAGGTTTTATCCCATATCAAGCCTGTATTTGGCATGGGTGAGCAGAGTAATAAATAAATGCAAGGGTGATAAACTTGAGCTGACTGGTCAGCTGCCATGTTGTATTGATTGATTGATTGATTGAATACTTTATTAACAGTTTGCAAAAAAAGCACAGAGGTACAGTTTCATACAAAAGGAAGGGATAACCCAAGAAAGCCTTACGGCTTGTTTCCATTGGGGTCCTGTGAACCCCAATCATCCCTAGATGAATGGCAGCTGACCATTCAGTGCAAGCTAAAGTCATATATTCCCCGGGTATGGAAGCTGACTACTCAGGGTAGCCTAAAGCTGCCCCCCTCCCATGATATGAATCCTGCAATGCCTTCCCTTGTTGCCTAGCGCTAGGTGATAATCTGAATGTAAAACAAGATTGTTTAAGTAAAACATTCATACATTTTCGCTCAGTTCTCTATGAGTATTGCAGAGTAGTAAAAATAAGCATTATTGTAAAGAGCTTAATATATAGAGATCAAATATACCTCCTTAGCAATGTACTGTTCTGTTTACTGATATGCTGACCTTCTGTCCAATGAGTCATGGGATAGCACTCCTAGCAAAAAATATAGGTATATTGTCCCTGTATCTTCCCTAGTGTTTCTGTGTGTTAACCTCTCCTGTTCTATGTACCCACTGGGTGCCCTGTTGGTCTCTCTGTACAGTAGTTGTGTATGTTGGTCTTTCTAGCTAGTGTGTGTTCCTGTCCTGTTGCTCATCATGCACACCTGCATTTAATAATCACCTCCCTCAGCCAACACACCTGCCATCCATCAGCTCATCACCTCTCCTGTATTTTAACCCTGGCACCTCACCCACTCCCATCTGCCTGATCGCTTGTCTGGCTGCTTATACCTGCTTGCCTGCCATTCCAGCCTTCCCACGCTGTTCCCCACAAATAAACCTTCTTGGACATCTCACCTAATCTCTTGTAGCTGTGTTCTGCATTTGGGTTCGCTCTGAACTTCATGTGTATGGTGCACATATTGCATTTTAATGCATAGCACTATGCAATGTAGATTAAACTAGAATAGAATTATTTATTTTCTTTAGATTTTTCTTTTTTAGCAGTGAGAGCTACAGTATCCATCCGAGTTAAGAAGGTGACTTGTTTAATTTTAAACAGGAATTCTGGTCATTGGATTGTTCATGTAATGGCAGATCTCAGTAATTTTCTCTCATTGTATTACAGAGCAAGTAACAAGCTTCAACATGTTTTTCATCCATTTTATTAATAGTATATAATAACAATACAGTGGATGAAAATCTTTCAGTAAAATGTCCTTCATGAACTAACAACAACTTCGAGGTTGAAAAGGTTGCCTTTGAGACCTATAGCAGAGAAATCCCAAGGGTGGCGGCACGCTTTAAAAAACTTTTTTTGACCAAATTAAGCATGTCTGTCATCCATTAGATTAGAAAAACTAATAAAAAGATTCTCTTAAGTAATGACTGCCTGTCTGGAACATGCCAACTGAACTGAAGAAGCCCCCCCCCCACCCTTCTATCTTCAAAGTATAGCCTGACAAAGGGAAAAACCTGGTCAAAGGCTTGGCGTGTTATGCTTGATTTATACTTTGTTGTGCATCGTGTTGTGCACCAAAAATAGTGGATTTGTTTTTGGTGTGTGACAGCGGCTAACAACTAAGTATAAATCAGGTGTCAGGCCTTGAGGACTGGTTTCATGGGTTGACCCAAACCTCCTCGCACATGAGACTGAGAATGAGTATGAGTTAGTACTGGTCAGATTATCTGTTTTCATGAAGTCTCTTTAGTCAGCCCAAGTGATAAAAAGGCTAGCATAGTTTTTACGCGATGTGCACTATCCTTGCACAAAGATTGCATTTCAATTAGCAGAAGATTCAGATTGACTCGACTCACCTTTTGATTGAAGATCAAGTAAAGCGATGAGATCTCGAGTGTTCATGGATAAAAATCTAATCTGATTGTTCCTTTGTACATCCAGCTTAAGATGTATTTGCAGCATTTCATGAAACCAAACCCCTTTTTCTGGTTTTAATCTCATATTTGCCACAATGTGAACCCTGTATTCTTACGTATACTTCAAAATGAACATTAAAATATTTTTTCATAAATAATAACAGAGTAAAACAATATATACAGTCCAGTTTCATTATTTTACCAGTTCAGTAAGACAATAAAAAAAAATACAAATATACATATTGTCATAGATAGAGACATTAGACTTCTCTCCGTGACTGATTAACATTACACTCCTTTAAACAATATTTCCCAACAGCATTTTCCCCATCGGAATCAAAGTGAAATCAATGCTTATAACATCCTTGGAAATCACAGTACATAATAGTCATTAAACAATAAAAATAATGACAAAAATATTATAATTATCATTATACAAATCCAAATAAATAACACTAATCATCATCATCATCACTGACCACTATCACCACCACCACCATCATCATATTTACCTGCAAGTGCCAAGGTGGTTTTGGGAAACTGGTTATGTGACAAGAAACAGAAATAAGGCAGGAACAAATAAATAACTTCCCTAAACAGGGACTGAAGTATCTTAATCGTGCATGTAGCTAAGAACCGTGGGATATCAAGTCCTGCAAGTCACGGCCACTTCAGGATGGCAGATACTTGTTTTCCAGTGGTGAGATTTTCAGCAGCCTGACCTTTAAGGCCACATTTATATAGTCTCTCAGGTGTGAATTTCCATTGTGTGTAATCAACAGGACACACTTGAAATCTGTCTTAATTCTGAGATTTGCTGTTTGGACACCACCAGAATGATCACAACTGTTTCAAATAAATAAGGTACAGAAAACTGTTGAGTTAGCAGTGCACACGAGTCCCATACAAATAAAAAAAATTGAATTTTTCTGTGACCACTGGTAGCATCCATTATGAGGTCTGTCAGGCGAAACGTATCAGGTTTACCCTGCTTTAATTACCCACCACTTGTAAACAAACCCTGCCAGGAATGTTCAGTTCACATTAGACTCTGTGATGGACACAGTGTATGACGGTGCAAGGGTTAAGCAGGCGGGGACAGGCTGGGAAGGAGAGCAAGGCAGATAAAAGAGTGTGAGAGTTTAATAGAGAGGGGGCAGAAGGGTGAGGAAATATGAGAGGGGATGGGAGAGGGAGGAGAAGGAGCAGAATGGATGGGAGAGGGAGGAAAGGGGATGGGGAGCGGGGAGTGGGTATAGGGAGAGGAGAAGGGTTGGAGGGAAGGGAAGTGTAGAGGGGATGGGAGGGGGAGATAAGGGTTGAGAGGTAAAGCCAAAAACAGGGGGAAATGAGAACAGGAAGGGAGGGGGCTCTAGAAAAGAGGCTATGAGGGTACAGGCAAGGAATTTATTTTTTAAGGAAGGGACGCCAACGTAATTTTCTCTATCCTGTAATTCCATTCGGCATATTCGTCGCACTGGGTGGCGAACTCACACCGGAAGTTCGGTGAAATAACATTGGAGTCTATGAGAACCAAGTGGACAGCTTATGAACACTATTTCTGAATGATTGAGACCTTTGTATAATACTCGGCTCAGGAAAATAAAAGAAGACATATCACACATTGTTTTCTGCTGTGTTGCTTTTCGATGTTATACACTGTATCATTTTATAGAAGTATCTAAAGGTCACAAAGTACGTTTAAAGTATCGGGAGACTGTCCACCATTTCCTGTCTGGCAACCAAATCTTGTGATATCTCCGAGCCAGAAACGATGCCTCGATAAAATTATGTACTGTGCACATCGAAAAGCAAGTGATTAGAAAACACCCTGTGATATGTCTTCTTTTATATTCCCGAACCGATTATATGACAAAGGTCGCAATCTTTCAGAAATAATGTTTGTTCATGAGCTGGTCCAGCCGGCTCCATTCACTGCCATGTATTTCATCGAACTTCCGGTGCGAGGTTTGCCACCCATGAGCGTCAGGGCGCATCTCCGCCGTCCAGCGCGTCCCTTCCTTTCAAGAGATGCCTTGGAATCTGTTCCACAGACATACACAAGTATGTCTGTGCGGGGCAGAGAGAGGAAAGGAAATGAGGAGTAAGGAGGTATAGAGAGTGGAACAGAGTTGAGGGGGAAGAATGGTATGTTTGTGGTAGTAAAGTTGTGTCCTTCACCTCTAGAAGTCCTTGCCTCTCAGCCATGCACACACACTTCCCTACAGGGAGTCACAGTTTAGAGCCAGACAAGGTCAACAACTCTCTCACCAAACTGAACCCGTTCTTTGTTCTACAGACAAAAGGTGCTGTGAACCTTTGCAGTGTACTTGGCAGCTGGGCAGGCTTCTGCCATCTGTAGATAGGACAGTGCAATCCACGTACATTCCAACCCCTCTGGAATGAAGTTCATCATGTAGACTAGTCAGCCAAGAAATCTAGTCGAGGTTTGGTGTGTTCAGCAATGGCCGACTTTCTTCCCAACACGTTTTAGGATACATCTTGTGGTAGAAAATTCAGTTTTATCTCAATCCCTAATGGTTAATGTAGTCTGGTCATTTCACAAATCATTGGGGTATAAACTAAGATCTTGTTTCCTTTCATATTGAACAGTAACCTGTGAACAATGAAGCAGGGGTCAGCTGGTAATGGCAGTTACATGGAAATCATTCTCAATACAAAAGTCATCTTCCGCGTGTCTTAGTGTCAAAACAGTGCATTGCTAGCCTGATGATAGCATCCATTTCTCATTGTATTGGTTTTCTTTCTTCAATTTAGCCAACTAATTTGAGAAGTGGAGTTGAAATGCAGGCTAGCACATTAGGACTGGGCATCTTTGTATAATGTGTAACCCCTGTAGATACAGTACTTAGTTTTGGTACAGTGTTTAACATAATACTTTCAACCAATACCTTTCTACAGTATCTTGAATGAAGAGAGGGAGCACTTTCTGCTTGGTGAGCCAGTGCAAACCAGTATCTGTTATTGTTGGTAAGTATCATTTGTTGTTCCAAATAAACTTACAGTTGGCTCCTTCAATAAAAAAAAGAAATATCATAATTCCATAGAAAGCCTGAGATAGCTTTGTAAGAATCCAACATGTTAAACCGTTTGTAATACCTTTCGACGCCTTAAAAACGTTTTCATTGCTACTATACTGTATATCAATAAGATACTGTTCCGCATTATTGTTTGATACCCAGTCCTAAAGAGCATTTCTATTAAATATTTTCATCTTACATCTGTGATACGCGCCTACATAATGCCATGGCTAGTGTGATAAGCAGTTTCTTTTTCTTATAAAAACATTTTTCCATTATTAAGCATACAGTACATCTACAATATTGGATAAACATTCAAATTTCAAAAAGTTCATATGAACCATAAGGATAATTTCCAAGTGATTTTCTTTCTTTTATATTGTGGAGATGTATTCATATGAATTCTTCAAATTTGATTCCTTTATCCAAACATGTGTGAGTGATTATTATTAAAAGTGCCCTTTGTCACTATACAAAATGTTTTAGCTGAATTTTATGTAACTTTTATGAAGCATGCAGTTTCTAAAGGAGGAATTCCACCTTGAAATGGATTCAGTTAACAGAGTCAGTTGATGTCAGGGTTGAGTTGACATACAGTAGCATTTGGCAATGAATATATCTTCATGAATGTCAACTATTGTCTGTCATATAGTTGTATAAGCAGCATGTGATTTGTCCTGGTAAAATACAGTAAAATCATAAAAAATAAGCGTATCTTTAAAAAAAAACACTTACACACACATACAACTATAATCTCTCACATTTCTCCTGTCGTAAATACCCAATTTTTTCTTAGGCTCTGAAATAGAGATGTTGGAGACAAGGGTGGGTGTGTCTGTGTGTCTAAGTGTCTATAGAGTGTGTTTCTGTGTGTTTCTGTGCACTGCTGTAAGAGTTAGTGTGCATTGTGCATGCCTGTCAGTGGGTGTAAGCAGATCTCAACTGTCAGCATGACATAACGTGGGAGGCCTAATAGACAGACAGACGAGTGCCTTAAAAACTACTTCAACCCTAGCAATTCTGGGGAGAAACGTTGCCAAAAATAGCAGATATACAAGCTCTATGCAAGCTCTACAAGTAACACTTGTTGTGAGATTAGAGTTCAGTAAATCTGGTGAATACGGTGTAGAGGGGGGAAAAAGAGTGGACTAAGTAAGTATAAAGCCAACCCTGGTCAACTAAGTATTAGTTAACTAAGAATATAGGATTTTAACCACTTAAACCCTCTACTAAGTAAACTTGACCAAGGTTGGCTCTGCACGTTGTGGACCGCTCTTTTTTTCCCTCTCTACACCAAATTTCTTCGCCGAAAATAACAACTCACATGTTGTGTGGTGAGCTTGTAGTTGTGCTATATTCTGCAAATGTTCCACATTTGTTTGTGTGTGTGTTCATGAGAGCACATCTACCCATCTCCTGACACCCAAATACCAGCAGAAGGTCGACCTGAACTGCACAGTGTGTGTGTGTGTGTGTGTGTGTGTGTGTGTGTGTGTGTGTGTGTGTGTGTGTGTGTGTGTGTGTGTGTGTGTGTGTGTGTGTGTGTGTGTGTGTGTGTACATGTATGACAACACGTCTCGGAGGGGAAGAAGACTCAAACAACAATCCATTATTCAAG
>NC_139941.1:27236858-27299358 GCF_963454915.1 Gymnoscopelus microlampas
AAGAAGTCAGCAGAATTGAATGAATAGGTGTGCATACTGTACATGTCTGTGTGAAGCTGGTTAGAGAATTAAAGTATTAATTGTTAACATTGCTATAAGTTACTACTTTAGGTGTTACGATAGGCGTGACTGCCAACTGCCTACGAACTTGTATGACTTTCCCAGGGTGACATTTTAAAAGTTGAATATTATACAATAACTTCTGAACACCATAACATTACCAGAACGTATTTATGATCATCATCAATTGACCATATATAAAACAACAATATGAAACAAAAATATCATTATTATGTATAGTGTACACAATATGATAACTTTTTTACATTGATGCTTTATATATATCAATTGATGATGATCATAAACGATAAACCCGGTTGGGGGTTACAAGCTGTCGCTCTAAATGAAGGTCAGATGCAGACAAACATAACAACAACATAATGAGTAATTATACCACACGTCTGTCTGTCTGTCCTGTATATCTATCAATCTACAGTGTTTTCATCATTTGAACCCTAGCATCCCCATTCTGGGGCTAACTTTTGGCAAAAATAGCAGATCTGCAAGCTCAACGTGATGGGGTGCGATGCATTGCATGAGCGAAAACAGGAAGGGTCTAGTATAGAGCCGGCCAACTAAGTATAGGGTTTAAGTGGTTAAGCGACCAGAATTTAGTTTAGGGAATAGAGTTATTAATACTTTCCCTGAATCTATAAATATTGATTTGCATGACATTTCAATGTTTTGGGAGAAGTACGAGTGAGAACTAAGCTAAAAAGGCCACAATTTCAGCTGCACACATTTACAATAACAAACTGCATCTTCATATAAAGCTTGCATTCAGCACAAATCTGAACAATTATTTTCCTGCGATTATAGCAGTTGCCGATGGCAACGTCTAACATTGTTACACTCAATTTCCTTTTGCTATAGGGTGTGTACATAAAATGTGAGTAAATGCTCATTATTCTTATGCTTTTTAACATAATTGTTTTTCTTTTCATTACGCATTTAATTAAGCTAGCTATTAATAACGTTTGTAACTGTTGCGAGTGACAGCTGCGGATTGTTGCTTGCATGTTTCCGTCTCCATAGTAACTGGGTTAATAAATATACAATAATGTTTAATATGTTGGACGGAATAACCATATTTCCATGTTCCTCTGAACATATATGCTCAGTTATTGGTGATGACATGTTGATTATTAAGCCTTCACTATTACCCACATGGCAGCGCTGTAGGTAATATTTCTAAAATCCTGGTTATGGCCTCTGTGTGTGTGTGTGTGTGTGTGTGTGTGTGTGTGTGTGTGTGTGTGTGTGTGTGTGTGTGTGTGTGTACAGTACATGTATCTATCCATCCATTCATCATCTATCCATCCTCGCCATCCCAGCCAACCTTGTGGCAGCTTGCCAGGCAAAACTAAACCGCTTCAGCCATATTTTGTCACTTTCATATTCAGTTGTGCAATTTTGTGTACACAATTGAATTAAACGGAACGCTTGGCAGATGGCCGCAATACTACCACAAAATGGCTACAGATTGGAGCAATGACAAGTTTGACAACCCACTGAAAGCAAAATATAATGTATGAATTCAAAACAGCATGATTGTCACCATGTCCTGAAAACAAATTCCAGTTCTGCCATCTGTCAGATCTGAATTCCATGCTGGTCTGAAGATACACAGAGACGCCAAAAAGTGTTTGGGCAGAATGGGCACTGTTTCATATTGGCTCTGTAAACATATGTACATTACATTACATTACAGTCATTTAGCAGACGCTTTTATCCAAAGCGACTTACAATAAGTGTATTCAACATAGGTAGGGAACGAAAACTACTAATCACCAGAAGTCTTAAGTGCATTTTCTGCAAAAACAAGCAACCAAGAGTATACCTAGCGCTAAGGTAAAAGTGCAATATATCAGCTACCTATTTCCTTAAACAGATGAGGCAAAATAGCAAAATCAAATGAGCATGAGCTAAAACAAATAAGTGTATCGACTAAACAAGATCCAATAAACAATATGTAAAATGAGATGAGAGTAAAGTATAGGCAAACATAATGAAGGCAATAAATTAAGACCCTTTCTGTTCCTGTTTGTCCATCTGCAGTATATTTCGGGACGGGCTATGCCAGATTGCTATAGCGATATTGTTATTTAGAGCCGAGGTGCATGATACAGTAGATATAACCTTGTAGAAATGAAATTGAAAATGTCATATCAAGACTAAGTGTTCAGGTGATACTGTATGGTTGGAACTACAAATCACTTTAACCCATTCAATCCGGGAACACATCTACAAATGTCTTCTAAATCCTAAAAGTTTTCTGAAAACCGTATGTTGCTATAATATCAGTGGTTCTCAAACTTTTGAAAAAATGATATGTATTTGGTCGCAGACCCCCATCTCAAAATATTTTGTTCCAGGGACCCCCAAAACAAAGATTTGAGTTACAAATGTTCGCTTTAAAAATATATTATTAAGATTTGCACAAATGTTCATAATTAAAAGAAAATTGCAGCTCTACAAGCTTATAGTGCAGCACTTAGTGCCGCTCTATGAACTTGTATATCTGCTTTATTTTTGATTAGCCAAAGTATAAAATAATGGCTATAGCTAAAATCTAAAATGACACAGATACGTTCCCGGTCTCAACTTAAAACTTAAGCCACTAAATGTCCTCATGGCCTGTATAAAGTACAGTGCCATAACATACAACACTGAGTCACTGTCACACGTTCAAGATTTTTCAAAAAAATGTTCAAAAAAAGCAGATGTACAAGCTCTGCTATTTTTCAATAGCCAACGCTAAAATCTAAAATGACACAAATGCTTTCGGTTTTAAAAGATCATTAAAGGATCACATGGGAGAAATGCCATGGAGAGTGATTTCCCAACCGTGTCTTGTAAGTAGTCTATGTGCGAAGTCTTAATCAGTGCTAAATTCCTCATATTAGCGAAATCTTGTTGTATTTATCAACCGATAGAAGTTTGAGAGAGCAACAGAAGGTGAGGCGAGAACAGCGTCGTCGAAATTGGCAGTGGCCAACAACTTCATAATTATCAATGAGACATATGTTCAGTATCAAATGGAAAAAAGATTGTCCCAAGTTACTGTAAATAAAGGAAAACAACACAAAACAAAATCTAGGCAAAGCACAAATAGCGTGTGTGAGGGCATGTGCATGTGTGTGTGTGAGAGACTGAGACTGCAATGCTTAATATCTGCTCCGTCGTACAACGGTGTTGCAATCCGAAAATAGCTGATCCACTGTACAAGCTCACAACACGTCACAGATACAGAATGCAGAAATATATACAGAGCAGGATAGGAGAAGAAAGGGCTGCAGAGAAAAGGTGGGGATGAAAACGCTAAATGAGAGAGAAATGCGTTGATTGACTGACAGCAAAGAAACAGAGGGACAGACAGACAGACAGACAGACAGACAGACAGACAGACAGACAGACAGACAGATAAAGAGTGTGTGAGAGAGACAAAGAGACACAGACAGACAGACGGACAGACAGACAGACAGACAGACAGACAGACAGACAGACAGACAGACAGACAGACAGACAGACAGACAGACAGACAGACAGACAGACAGAGAGGAAGGAGAAGTGAAAAACAGAAAGAAAGACAGAGAGAGGAACAGAGGGTGGAAAGTAGGGCTGATTTACAAACTCAGGTGTCCTTTCTCAAGTACACTCTCTGCGGCAAGCAGGCTGCCTCTCAGCTGGCACCAGAACGGCCTGTGTGTGCAAACACTCTGGAGAGCCTCTCTCTCTCTCTCTCTCTCTCTGTCTCTCTCTCTCTTACACACACACACACACACACACACACACACACACAGGTTCCTATAAATACACCTTCACAATCTGAATCCTCTGTCCTTATGGAACATTCACGCGCATGTGTGCGCATGTACACACACACACACACACACACACACACACACACACACACGCATGCACGAACACGTACACACACACACACACACACACACACACACACACACACACACACACACACACACACACACACACACACACACACACACACACACACACACACACACACACACACACACACACACACACACACACACACACACACACACACACACACCTATACCTGGGCAGGGTAAATCACTGTGATTTAAAGGGCTTCCTCTGCAGTCTTAGTTTTTATTGGGCAGAGAAGAACACAGTGTTAATGGCCAAGTTTGCCTAAAAGCCTTCCTTAAAACCCTAAAACCTTTAAACAGTCACATACAAAATGTAGCTATAACCCATCCAGGTGATTTGTATAGAGAGGGGAGGGGAGGGAGGGAGAGGAGATGAGAGGAGAGCAGAGAGAAAAGAGGAGAGGAGAGAGGAAAGTGAGCATAGGGGAAAGCAGTCATATGGGCTAGAATGCAGGCAAAGAGAGGTACAGTAGAGAGAATAGGGACACATTGACAGGCTTGGTGCAAAGCAGACAAACAGATTGTACTGATAATTCAGCCGTTATGGTTCACCCTCACAATTCATCCACATGAAGGCCAAAGGGATGCAGGAACTTACACACTTATATTTCAGTCTTCACACATTAAAGTGAATAAATAACATGACTATTATAGACCCTGCAGAAAATGCGGGCAAAAGTCCTTGATTATGCAGGCTAAAATCCTTGATTTTGCGATGAAATATGCATGTTTCTTTTCTGCAATTTTATGCGGGAAGTTGCGAAATATGCGATATGCGAAAAATGCGAAATATGTGAAAAGTTGTGAAATATGCGATGCGAATCGCATATTATGCGATGCACATATTATGCGATGCGATGCGCATATTATGCGATGCAGCCTTTTTATGAAAAATGTTACCCCCGCATAATTATGCGCCATTTTGCTCATTATGCGATAAATTCTGCGATCGCATAATCGCATTTTTCTGGAGGGTCAAACTATATGACAAAAAAGTTGTTTGCAAAAATGAATTTATGGTGTTCTTTAAAGTGAGGGCCAAACGACTCCTTTGCCAATTGGAAAGGAGAGAGAAAAAGTTGGAGACCAACCGCACCTGCATGCATTCAAAATAAGGTAAGGTATACCTTATTATCTCCTAGGGGAAATTTGTCCTCTGCATTTGAGCCATCCTAACTACTTAGGAGCAGACACAGACACAGTGATCATCTAATTCAGGGATGTTAAGCTAACGGCCCACAGGGAAGAAAAGAGGAAACGAAAAAAGAAAAGAAAAAAAAGAAAGAGGAATTAACTAAAAAAGAATCTTAATTAAAATATTCACGTCCAGTTATTATCTATGTGAAGCAGCTGCTTTCTCTCCCCTTGCCACTGCTGTGCTGGCAAAGCTGCCTTTGTGTGAAGGCTGAAAAACAATGGAGGCAGCATGTAACTACAAGCTGTGTGGAAGCACTTGCCGTGAGGGCCCCACTTATGTCATCTCACCCCCGTGCGCCTTCAGCACTGGACTGAAGACCAAGAAGGAAGGAGAATCAGGGACTTTGCAGGAGATTTTTGCAGTCAACTAAACGACAAAGTGAAGTCATTTATTGCTTTCTCTATAAGAACCGACATGACTCATGAAGCTCAATTGGGAATCTTTATTTGTGTGCTGATGCATATTTGACTGTCACCGAGGAGTGGAGCTGGTACTAAGGCGTTATGCAATTATCTGCCAAAGTATTATATGACTCATCCATCCACGTTGAAGTTAATTTCATTACTCCAATCTGATATGCCGAAAGTTATTTGTAAGTTGGGTGCTTTTCTGAGGAATGTTCTCCCCCGGTTCAAATAATGTACAAATCATCACTTATAGGCATGGGTACCACAGAGAACGTTTTCAGCCATGCCTTTTGCAACGCCTATACGAATATTGTTATTGTACAATATCGATTTATCATTCTGTGCTCCATACCATGTGATCATGGTCCTCTGAGTCGACCCATTTAGGCCTGAGGGCGGTCGATTCTAAAAACCTTCTAAATCCTAAATTTTCTGAAAACAATCATGTTGCTATAGTAACAACAGAAATGACACAGATGGTTTCAAGGATTGAAAGGTATAACAACATATATAATATGTTACTCCTGGGATTCTATTGACAACAGCTTGAATAGCTATACATCGATCCGATCGGATAATGGTACCGTTCCATTGTTTTGAAATATCTGGTGCAGTTGGACACCAAAGGACACCGATTGACCTGACTGGAATTTCAACCAACAAAACCCTGCAAACAACTAGCCTGGTATCCAGCCTGCTTCGCTACGTTCGGCGGACTTTTTTTTCTCTCTTCGCTTCTCAGTCTGGAATGCCTCCTATCTCCAAGGGAGGCGGGACATGACAAACGTTTCGAGTCGTGCCGTGGCTTCTGATTGGTCTGTGGTGCGGGGCGGGACAAAAAAAACAGTGTGATCGTTGTGATTCGTCATTCGCTTGAACAACATCCAATCAGCAACGACGTTGCCTAACGTAACATATGTAGTTCCAGTGTAATTCTGCAAAACGAGTCAATGGGGTGCATTCCAGACTGATAAGCGGAGAGAGAGAAAAAAGTCCGCCGAACGTAGCGAATCAGGCTGGATCCCAGGCTAGCAAACAACAGCATCGCTGCCCAGACCCTTCAATCACAACAAATCATTATTTTGAATTGCCGTGGCTAGCAATTCAGGGGCTTCATATCTTCACTTACTAGTTTAAAACGTGATCAAAATTCTGTACTTTCCATGAACTTAACTTGAAGTCTGTTTACTTTTCGATCATGCGGAGGACCCCTCCTCCCTGTTTTTCCTTTTCAGCAGAAAAAGCAATAATGGCAGCACTTTTTCTTCATAAAAGGCAGCTAGTCTGAACACACCATTAGACGACATTGTGAAATTATGACGGATGGTTTGATGGAGCAACTTCAGAAGAACATAGCACAGTGGGTGTTTCCCGCTGCAGCTACACGAGTCCACTGATATAAGTGATACTGTACAGCGCATTTGTGTGTTTTCATCAGGATGGTGTTCCACAGATATGACAGTGAGGAACTATTACAAATTTGACCAATGAAAGAACACACTTTGGGCAATTTTATTTTTTCAGACATTCAAAACCTTGTTGACAAAACCAGGGGTGATAGTGGGCCGGAACGGGTCTGTACAGCGTTCTGCTAAAAGATTCCGTACCGGTAAGAATGGGGGGAAGTATTGCTTTCAAAAGTTCATAATATCACCTGCCACAAACGCATGTCCAACAAGAAAACACATGTACTAATGTTAAATCAACATAAGTGTTAGTTTTCTTATAAAGCGCTTCTAAATCACTCCAGTGTGTTAATGTCAACGTAATCCGTGCTGTTTTCTGTGTTTATTTACTCCACAGATAGAGGATTCGTTGACTTGCGAGCCGCAACGTCAAATTACCGGATACGGTAGGCGGGCTCTACGCCGGATCAGATCACTGAGCAGTAAATAGATTACAGCAAAACAGCCGTCCTTGGAAAGGGTGCATTTGATTGGTGTTGGCTGACAAATTATTAGGATAGTTTGTTTATGAGTTATAGTAATAACTAGTAATTTCAAACAAAAGTAATTGTTGTGGTCAAATTAACACCTCTGTGGTACATACACCATTTGGTTTAATTTAGCTATAAATTATATCAAATTATAGCTTTATGAGCTTGTATTTTAATTTGTAATAAAAAAAAGTTGCCTAATTGTTGAGTTTTTGTTGAAGTTTTATGTCAATATGAACACATTACCATTTGATTTAAATAAATCATTTTCTATGCATGATATCATGTGCTTGTAATTTCTACACCATACTGTACAGCCATAAACAAATTGAATGCATGTGTTCAGGGATGCCTGAACGAGGAAAGAAATATGAGCAGATGAAGGTTGGGGTATAGTTCTGGCAAGAGCTTTCACCCCCGGACAAAACCCAGCTCCCACCCGAGTTGGTGTCAATTACCACCAATGGTGCGCCTGCAGGCATGTGCATGTAATGGATTCATTGCCAAATGCAAGGAAGGAAAATGCATTGTCGCCTGTATTAACTATCACTGCATAATACATCAACAAGCACTATGTGAGAAATGCTGAACATGAAAGAGGTCATAAATGTGCCAAAGAAAAGTCACCTGTTCCATTCAGGCAAGACCACTTCAAAGACAGCTGTTCCATGCGTATCTGAGTAGGCTGACTGCAACCACATTGATCTCTTAGTACCAGTGGCGTGCACAGACATTTTGAGGGGCAGGTGCTCAAGTAAATTATAATTTTTTGTTTACTTGGTCTGCTCTTTTTCCCCTCTACACCTATACCTCTTTGCCAAAAATAGCCGATCTACAAGCCCATAACGCCTCGCAGCGCGAGGCGTTGTGGGCTTGTAGATCTGCTATTTTTGGCTAAAGCTCTCCTCAGAAAAGGGATGCTAGGTTTCGAGTGGTTATGATAAAAAGAAAAATCATATCACATAAAGATTTGGCGGACCCCCTGTAGTAACTCTGAGGACCCCCTAGGGGTCCCGGACCCCCTGTTGAAGACCCCTGCTGTAAACTGAAGGGCACTTCTGGTCAAGAGGGCAAAGGGCAGGTGCTCTAGCACCACACAGAGTCTATCTCTGCACGTCCCTGCTTAGTACACACTGTCAGATGTACGGGCAAGCTCTTGCAGCAATTTTGAAAGCTCCTTCCAGAGATAAGGGAGTTTCACTAAACACGCAGAATATAAGTAACTTGATGAATGATAAAGAGCAGTGGCTGTTAGGTTTTTCATTTTGAACAGATCTAACCCACATGTTGAATGTACTTAACTTGGGACCTGGCATATTGAAAATGTGCTTTACTCGAGCTTTACTCAACTTATTCATGTGAATCAGTGTTTTCCCACATACTGTAAACATTCATTTCAAATAGTTAAGCACATTTTTAAGTCTAAATACCATTCCACCATGCCTGATTATCAGGAGACCTGCTTGAGACTAGCTATCAGCAGCTAATGTCCGGATAATGCAACCTTAGCTGACTCCATTCAGTGCAACTCATAATAATAAGGTAGGTACCCATCATAAACTATTGGAATGTTATGTGCTGGGGCTTGTGATTTGTGTGTATTGTGCTGACGCTTGTTGTTTCAGGACCATGGACAGCGCTGTCGGTTGCACTGTATGTGCAGTATGGGTCCGTATGTAGTAATAATGGGACAGTGAGCTAAAGTTGCTTGTGTAGGTGCTGTATACAGTAGGTTGGTTTCTTAGCCTGCTTGCTTTTAATGGTAATGTTTTTTGCAGGGAATTGAAGGGACAGTCAATGAGAGAGAGAGAGAGAGAGAGAGAGAGAGAGAGAGAGAGAGAGAGAGAGAGAGAGAGAGAGAGATATGCAAGAAAACAGTAGTTCCAGTAGCACGTACAAACCACTAACTTGTCTGTAAAACACAGGATCAACAACTTTGAGAGACTGCTAATATGAGTCATTTAAATAAGAGACTCTATTCTGATAACTAAGATTTTACTTGGTAAGATTGTGCAAGGCACACAACACATTTTACGTAATGCTATTAGTGAGAAGCGTGCTCAATACTGAGTCATAGGTATATTATGCCTTAATGTGACTGTATATGCTTTGCTATAATGTGGTGTTACAGTACATTCCATCCATATGTAGTAACTTTAGTTAACCAAACTTTCTCTTAAGGGTTGCTTTGAAGTTCAACTCCTTCCATTGTGAAGTAATTGGAATGATTAATATATGTGTTCTTTAGTTCTTACCCTTAATGTTGTTGTTATTTAGCCTCCCTCACAATTTTAACAGCCCCCTCAGGAAAATAAAAAGCATTTTCAGTGGTGGGCTTGTTATAATCTCTTTTGTTGGTACAGTATCTCATGTTTTGCTGGTCATTTTAAAAGCTCTCAAGTCAGAAAAGTGTGGGCAGACTGGGCCCCCTGATATACATTATAAACATTACTGTTTATACAGACCTGAATTCAAAATCCAAGTAATGTTACAGATTGTCGTTGTCCGGCCGAAACATTGTATGTCCAAAACGGTTAATTTCCAGGAAATTGAGAAAAAAAAATACCTGTGTTCCAATGGATCCAATGTAGTTATAATTTAGTCACCTGATTTTATTAATACTTTTCGTTGGTTCAATAAAACCCACAGAGAGACTTAACGACTTTCACAAAAAAAACAATTATCGCAAATATAGCAGATCTACAAAAACATAAAACGTTGAAACATGGACATAATACTAATTGTTGAACTTGACCACATAAGGAGTACAAGGAGTTTTACTTTAAAGAATACACTTTACTATCAACTTACTGCAGTAAACAACTGCAAGTTAGGATGTTGTCTAGCATATGAATTTATAACCTTGTCTTCTATTTATTTGTCTTCCTTTCAGCTCCTCTTCTCCCTGTCTTCACATGACATTCTCTTTTATTTGCCCTTTTTATCCTCCCAAAGTCCTCCTTCTGTCTCACTCCTTGCCTCAACTTCTGTCTCCCCCTCGTCTCTCTTTATGCGCTCCTCAACTCCAGTCTTTGTATAGAGAGATCAATCTTCCGATCTTTCACCTTCTCATCTCTCAATTTCTTCCTTCTCCCCTTTCTCATATCCCACTTTCTCAGGGGACAAACTTGGTGCATTAGATTAATGCCAGCAGCAGATAGAGTTGAACAGACCCTGACATGTAAAGGATGGATCGTCAGCTACAAACATTCCGGAGACAAGAGATAGAAAGATGAATAGATAGATAGAGCGGTAGAAGAAAAGACATAGGGACTAGTTAGTGATAAATACAGAGTAAAGAGAATGTGCTCTATAAATAAAGTTGGATTGGGGTTGGATTGGAACGAGGGCGAAAGGAAGGTGGACCAAAGTTGAGCTTGAGTCTCTCTAGCTGTCATTCTAGCCACCATTGCATAGCAATTGGCTAGCTGTCACAAGGGCCTTTTGGCTATAGGCATCAAGTGGTACAGCTGACAATGCAGTGCAATGCTGTCAGTTTGTCTTCATGACTGTCATTATATTGTCTAATGTTTACCTTAAGCTGACAGCAGGTATAGCCAAACAAATACTTTATGTAACCCTGCTATTCTCCACAAGTACCTACCTGCACAAGTCACTTTTATAAAGCAAACAGCTATAGGCTTACATCCTTTTAGACAGGGCTATTTGAGCTGCATTTCCAACATGGCTAAAAGCCTGCATACTGACAAAAAGTGAAGAAAAGGCTGCACACTCATAGCCACAATGCAGGATCATTTCTTGACAGAAATTACTGTATTTATTGATAAATATATTATACTCTGACAGCCATATTATTGAGGACCGAGCCAGCTCTCCCTTATATTACCAGAGAATTTGGCTAGACCACAATCCTATTTACGGCAGCAGCCTGAAGATGAAGTTTCAGGGTTAAACTCATGCACACAAGCCCTGGCCACTTGGGAGCTGCCTGGAGCAACCAGTCCAAGTCGCTGTTGGCCATTAAGCTTTTCCACTCAGGCAGTTGCAGGTTAAATGCCTTGCTGAAGGACACTTCAACAATAATGAGGGAGAGGAGAGTGACCCGTCTTTATCAATTTGCTAGTTAGGGTGACAAGCTTGATTTCAGTCTTCAGGCTACAGCAACCCTTGCTGTGTGGGTGGTGTGTGTAGCAGGGTCGCTAGGGTCGCTAGGACGACCTAGTCCGTCTCTCATCTGCCAGGCCTCATCCAAACAGTAACAATGAGGCTAGTTTGCTTGCTAGCTGGCAGGCGCATACAGTACTTTCTGTGTCAGATTTACAAGAAAGTTTTGTTGGCCAAGTACATTTGAACATATCCAGAATGTGTGCTCTGCATTCAACCCATCCTAAATATTAGAAGGAGTGGGCAACTATTGATCGGTGCCCGGGGAGCAGTTACTGAACCCGGGGTTCAGTGTCTTGCTCAAGGACAGTTCAACGCCGGAATCAAACTGAGAACCTTTCGATTCCCAGACGACCGATCTACCCAGAAGGTAGAGCTACTGCTGCCCTTTTTTACAACCCCACTCTACAACAGTATGACTGCCTTTTAAGTTAGTTTGCTAGTTTGCTTTCAGGCTAGGTACCAGTCAGCAAAACCTTTCGCTCTGTCAAAACATGGCCAGAAATACCAAATAGGCAAGCTAGCTAGCTCACAGTTAGCTCCAATCAGTAGCTTTGTAACAGCATGTCAGCTAGCAAGCAGTTCATTCTCCCTCTCCCTTACCCCCTGACTGATAATAGTAGTCATGGGACAGCGACTAGTGCCAGCCAATCCGAGCACAGGGCACCACACTGGGGACTGGCTACCTAAATAACTTTCTCAGGCCAATTCACCAGCTTGTTGTCACATCCTGTCAGCATCCATTTCAGATTTTACCAAACAACAACACCAGGGCCAGTTGCCATTCCACTGCTGCACTGAACTGCCAACGCTAAACTTATAACGCTAACCAAAAGACACAAAATACAAGTCTCTGGGTGACCAATTATCTTCCTGTTGTGTGGTTTGTTAACTATTCAATTCCGATGGGTCAGGGCAAAGGCTATGTTGGATTACTGTGATATCTCAAAGAGTTTAAGTTGCTTCTATGATGTTTTTGACAACTAATAATAAAGTTAGGAGAAAGTGTGCATGATTTCTTTCTGAGTGAACGTCTCATTTTGTTATACAATGGTTTAGGGTCAGTTTGTTGACACCACTTGTCTGTGCCACCAGTTTCATGAGCAGGCTGAACACCAACTGCCACTTCTTCTGTTCAAATTACTTACCCACCCCATTAGTCATGCAATTCTCTGAGGAATGGAAAATTCAAACACTAGGAGAGGATCGTTGAACTGTGGTTTGAACTGATATCAATCATTACTTTGCTTGTTGCTCATTGCTTCAGGACTTTGAAACGCTGTCCGAGTCAAACAAGCAGGCGGGCAAGTATCAAAGCCAGTGCCATGCTGTGGCCAGGAGGCCTAATGAGTTTTTTTGGGCAGCTCTGATGGGCATGGATGCTGAGAACTTGGCATTGCTCATCAACCACCAGCCAGCGCCAATAGGCTTCAGGGGACTGCGTAAGTGTGTGTGTGTGCATGTGTGTGCATGCGTGCATGTGTGCGTGCGTGTGTGTGTGTGCATGCGTGCATGCAATGTTTGTGTGTGCGTGAGCGAGTGAGTGTGCGTGTGTGACCACCAGCCTCTGCCAATATGCTTCATGAACATGGCCCAGCACTGCAAGGAAGGAGACAGGGATGGAGATAGGATGAAAAGACTCAAGAAATGGGAGAACGGGGTGCAGAATATAGAAAGGGTAAAAAGAAAGAGAGAGAAGGAGAAAACTAATAATAAATAATATAACAATTTTGAGGCAATTCAGAGCCTTACAGGACAAAGCTGCTTAGAAGATTGTGTGGTTGCCATGGTGGACAACCTAGGGCTGGACTTATCTAATTGTAGAGGCCAATCATTTGATAGTGCCAGCAACATGTCAGGGAGGTGCAATGGACTTCAGGCACACTTGAAGCAAAGAAACCCATTAATCCATTATGTGCCTTGTGCTGCCAATTCTCTAAATTTAGTAGCTGTAAACAACATAGAGGCCAGCAGTCCAAAGGTGGGAGATAATTTAGATTTACAACAATCCTTGTACACATTCAGCTCTGCATAGTGCATATACATTCTAGGTGAGGGCTGTTCTTTTTTTTAGAAGGTTGATATCCATATACTGTAAACTTTAAAGGGACTATCAAACACTTAGTTGAGCTCACGACTTGAGCTGACTCCACTCAAGTTCTTTGACAAAACTACTGTAAAATAAGGGAGGCGTTAGGGAGCATATCTGCAGAGGAAAATGAGAAAGGAGACACCCAAAGTGAAGCCAGCAAAACCTGTGTAAAATTAGATAAACTGGATACTGCATTTATGTTGCGATGCAACGTGTTGTGAGCTTGGAGATTGGATATGAAAGGGAAGCATTAGCTGTACCAGATGAGCTAGATACACAAAAGTTCTCCAAAACAACAGAAAGTGAAAGAAATGTTAAAATGACGGTGCAGGATATGATGGTTTATTTGATGTGAAAAGAAAATGCAAATGGAAACATTGAATGTGGTTATTGATGAGTTTGACTTACTGTATACAAGCACCTACAGTATGTGATCTATAAGTGGTATAATTGACAAAGCAAACATACTTTCTTCTGCCTATCCCTTTGATTTGGAACGTGTACAATTAGCTCATATAGTTAGAGGCCCAAGGCAAGTTAGCCTGTGGTCATGATAATACGGCCACGGGGAAGACTGTTGGATGGAGAAGGCGAATAAGGAGAGACAGAGGGGAAAGTTACAGAAGATGAAAGAGCGAGATAATGAGAACGCTAGAGGCAGGGATACTGTAAAGAGAGAAGGCAGAAAGACAGATAGCACGACAGAGGTAATATCAATAAAAAACAAGAATGAGACAGAGAAAGTAAGAAAAAACTTAACAATGGCAATATGAAGACAGAATGTAGGAACAGAAGGACAGAATGAGATAAAAGATCGGGAATGAAACAAAGATGGATAAGAAAGAATTACCAAGGATCAAGAGAATGACTTGAACTTCACAGGCGGGTGGGCAGGAGACAGACAGACAGACAGACAGACAGACAGACAGACAGACAGACAGACAGACAGACAGACAGACAGACAGACAGACAGACAGACAGACAGAAAGACGGATAGTGAGAGAAAGACATACTGTGCAAGAAAAACAGAGTGCAGTATGGGTTTTCAGTCAGTGAGTGGGAGAGCTTTGTGAGAATTGTAGCAGTAGTGTGTGTGCGTGTGTGAGTGTGTGTGTGTGTGTGTGTGTGTGTGCAAGAGAGAGAGAGAGAGCAGAGGGGCTTGTAACACAATGATGAGCACTGATGGAGCATAAAGCTGATGGGAGCCAAAACTCTCTTTCTCTGTGTCTATGTACATCAAAACCACTACCAGGCGCAGCAACACGTGCACGACACACAAACTTATTAAACATGCTCACGGATGCGCGCATGCACACACACACACACACACAAACACAGATACATGTGCTCAAAGTGCAACACATTCGATCTCAAGGTATACCACACAGACATGAGTTGCGTACGCTTGCACGTATGTATGTGCACAGTCTCACTATACAGTGCACACACACGCACAAGCGTTACCCAGCTGTCAGCAGCACAGCAGATAAGCTGCTTTCCTGGTTTCTCATCTTGTTCCGTGTGACAACACAAGAGAGCAGAAACAATACAGGAAATATATACTGAGAGAGATAGAGAGGGGAGGGAGAGAGAAAAAGGGGTGGCAAGGAGAGGAGGAGAAAATTATTCTAATACATAAAAAAGGAAATAAAGCAGGTTTCTATACCAGATTGTGTTGCAGAAGTCTGGGAGGTCTGCCGATAATGTTGCAATCTGCCACCTGTGACGTAGCAACCCAACTGAGCTCCCAACCGCACCCAAACTCCATTTAACGTGCATGAGAAGAGAACAGGCGAGGAGAGATAAAAACCGCTTACTCTACACGGGGAGTGGGCATCCAGCAAGGAGAATCTGACACCAGTCCATCTCATTCTACTGTAAGTACAGTACCACTTTTTTAAAGCTATTTAGTGACTCAAATCTTTGCTTCTGGGGATTCTACAAATATCTTCTAAATCCTATTATATATATTTTTTAAACTTATGTTGCTAAAATATCAGTGGTTCTCAAACTTTTTCATGTCAAGGAGCCCCAAAATGATACGTATTTGGCCGCGGACCCCCATCTCAAAATATTTTGTTCCAGGGACCCCTCCCCCCAGAAGCAAAGATTTGAGTTACAAATATTCGCTTTAAAAAACGTATATATTCAAAGATTTGCACAAATTGTCACAATTTTTCAAAAAATAGCAGATCTACAAGCTCATACATGATACATGCTATTTTTGAATAGCCAAAGAAATCTAAGAATACTTTCCCAATCTTAAAGGGTTAAAACTGAGAGCATGGGTCTGAACAATGCAGGCCAACAGTGGGAACATGAAGAAAGCGCGGGCATGCTGGCTCTGCAGGGAAAGAACAATGGGCAATGAGTAACACGTACTATCAAGATGCCTCTAAGCATGGGTACTTAACCCCACAACTGCTCCAGTGGTGCTATTCAGTGACCAACCAGGTGAACACTGTAATTGTGTCAGCTCTCAGCGTGTCAGTGTGTCCTGTAAATCGTTGCTACAAAATACCAAAGGTGCTCATTTCACCTTCCCTGGGTAAGCGTTAAAAAAAAGAAAGAAAAGGAAAAAAAGGAAAAAAACCTTGCTAAATGCCTGAACCGAGACACGGGTGTGACAAAGCATAGATTACATTTATCATAAAATACCGGTTCTACTTGAGATGAGTTTAATGAATTAATGGGTATTAATGGATAATTGCTTTCCTTCATCTCCGTAATTAAGCATCACTGTAGCCCCCCCCCCAAGACAAATGATCTGTGGCACTGTGAGAGAGTCTTGCAGAATGTTCACCTTAATCCTGTTAAGGTGGGGGGAATAGAAAAAACACTAGATTTAAATGAGATTAAACCACAGTTAAGCAGTCTCGCACTAATTTAGAAGATTACGGGGGAAATACCACATCACAGGTTTTATCGCACCTCCTTAATGAGAGGAGAAACTGCGTTAGGGCTACCTACTTTGTTCTTATTCATTTTGCCAGAAATCTTGCGGCTCTTATCTTCTAATGGGAATTCTCCCTTACGGAGAAAATGTACACGAGTTCAGTAAATATTTTGAACTGGAAGTCTCTCCCACACAGTTCACCACTGAAAGAGTTGGGCCGTATTTCCACCCTGAACAATTTCCAATCGTACAGCAATAAGCCAATTTGGTTTTATGGCAGATTGCCTCTTCTACTAGAGGAAAAACAAGGAAACTTTAAAATTGGGCTTGTAATCTGTGTGTCCAGGGTGTGGGCACTGAAGAGACCATAAGATGGAAGATGGTGGTTGTGAACTCAATTGACAGACAGCCTGTGTCTCTCACAGACTGCTGAAGGAAATGGTCCCACTGCTCCAGAGAGATACAGCCTGAGATAAACAGATGTTGAATTTTATATTGTGCCAAAAATAGCCAACTACATTTAAGCTCACAACAAGACACATTTTGGTGTGCACCACTGTCATGCGATGAAGCAAACTGTACACCAGCCTTTATGAACCAGAAGATGAAACTGAATAACTTTTACAAAATGTGTCTATTACCACATATTTCATTGCTTTCCCATACACTTCAAAACGTCCATTGCACTTTCATGAAACTAGTTTGCATATATATTTCAGACTGAAATTGATAAATAAATGAATTTTCAAGTGTTTTTTGTAACAGGAAAATTACATAAAAGTCAAGGGTGTGTATTTTTATTGCCACTTAAGCTCTCACATAAAATGGAAAAAGGAGGAACAAATACAATTTGCATCTTCTCTAATTTGTACTAATTGAGGCGTGTTTGATTTACCCCATGAGACAGTTTAAAGGCATAAAAATGAGACAGAAGATGCAGTAAAAGCTGAAATATGTGCTGTGAAATAATGCCCCTCTCAAGTGCAGTATATGAATGTATTCAATTAGGCTACTTAATGCTTATATGAGAGTTACTATTAAAAATGTGTTCATTTATGCAGAAATGATAAAGGTTCAGTAAAGCCTTCCTTCCTCCATTTTCTGTCACAAATAACTTCTGACACTTTCCTCCATCCATTTCCTCAAAGTACTCCTTCCACCGTCTCAACACACTGTCTTCGCTTGCTAGAACATTTCCATCTCTATGCTTTATCACCTTAACCTGTTGCACATCTTTCCCATCTCGGTGCCTCTGTCTAGCCAACCTCTCATACAACTCCACATACTCTTTTCCTTAACCATCGCCAACTCCCTCTTCGCCTTACCCCTCCTTGTACTCCTGCCTACTTTCTTCAGCAAATAAGCGCTCCCCCGTAACCCAACACATTGCATCTGTCAACAAGAAGTGGACGGGCATGTTGTTTATAATGCGTTAATGTGTACTCTATCTATGCGGATTAACAAGATTCTGGATGATCAAATACATAATTCATAAGATAGGGAATACTAAATGATGGTAAAGATAGAGCAAAGCAAACGGTAATGTAAAGCTTCTTTAGGGACATATATGGGAGCATAAAAATACTCGGCGTGCACATTTTGAGTGATATTATTTTTCTAAGGATTTACACCACATCATGGGACTTTAAATCCATCTGATTCCTTACTGTGCTCATTCCTTTCCTCCCTCCTTCCTCCCTTCAGCACAGGAAGGAAAAATAACAAGTGCATTCTCCAAACAGAATATAAATATATTCAGTTTCACAGTTTAAGCAGTCTTACGGTAAAATTTCATCCTGAGACAAAACAATCAAGTAATTGCCTATGAACATAAACTTTGCCATGAGAGGTTACAATTTTCATAACATTCAGCCTTGGAAAAAATACAGAGGACCCTTTTTTTTCAAATGAGATATATTCACCAAATGAGGTTGGACAGGGATTTTTTTCCCCCCCTCTCTTCCTAATTACGTTCTAATGAAGTATTTTTGTTCTGAATAATTAAATCTTTTTGTCAGAGATCATTAGCCTACATTCTACATTCTTCCAGTATTGTCATGGTTTCTGCTCTACAGCCCATTTGCAGCCTTGTTAGGACTCATCACCAGCAGCAGCTTAATTTATGTTCCATCGTATGATGGTGTCCCTCGCTGAAAACAGACGATCTACAAGCTCAAAATGCATTGCGGTGAGCTTGTAGATCGGCTATTTTTATTGGGGGATACCGTACGACGAAGTGTAAATCAAGCACAAGAACCAGCATTTAAACCTGCACTTGTCTAGCACTTAATGTGAACACACAGGCCAACCATCCTTTCCGTTGCTATAGGGTTTAAATCTAGACAGCCAGCGAGCAGTTTTAATAATGGATCTGAGCACAATAAGAGGTGAATGATTTTCTTTATATATATCGGGGGGAAATAAAGCCTCTGACAAGCTAAACTGAGGGCATCTCATTTGGTTCAGATATAACACAAATAGCAGCAATGACAAATGAAGACAAAAACCACGAGGAGAGCCTCATTTATCTCATGCAACTGCAAGACCTTGTCAAGGCAAATCAAGGGCACCTCATCTATACCAATAATAAAATACATACTCAGACATCTTACTAAGATCATTAGCTGGAGTTGAAGTGTTGATGTTATTAATTTGGTTGATTCTATGCTGTTTTTCTCATGGAAAACTGCACAACTACCCCCCCCCCCCTGCCTTTTCTTTCTCGTTTCTTTTTGAGTAGTAAATAGTGCCAAGTAGGCTACTGGCAATTAAGAAGCCCCAGTTTAAGTAGCAGGTCAAAACACTTTGTACAACCCTGTTGTACTGTATGACACCGCAGTATCACAGCCCAAACTATAGTCAGTTCTTATCACGAAACCATCACACTCCTAAACAGTGCCTAAATATCTTTATGCCAGGGCGAGATATCCAGAACAGGGTCAGTATGTCTGTCTCTCTGTTTGCCTGTCTGTGGCTAAGCACAGGACTGTTCAGCACCACATTTCTCATGCACGCTGCCATTAGTCTAAGGCAGTACATCCCTTAGTATTTTAAAATATTGCACATTTTTAAAAATGTTGAATTCATAATCTCAGAGCCGCTATTCCGCTGTCCCTCCATATTAAATATGGGGTCTTGGTTTCCCTGTGTGTCTCGGATGTCACATTGATGACATGAGTCTTACTCAAATTTTGAGTAAAGACTCATGTCATCAATGTGACATCCGAGACGCACAGGGAAACCAAGACCCCATCTTGTTATGTTTTTATTTTGTGGCTTTTACGGGACAAAGAGTTTGTGAGTCTGTCTGTGGCTAATCTGGCAAACCACTGCACCGATCAATGCCAAATTTCTTTTGCACGCTTCTACTAGACAAATTAAGCAAATCGCAGAACATGTTTCACATCATTTTGAATATGATTTTCTACATTTTGTGAAGATCAGAGTCCCATCTTCTCTCCATATTTTGTCAAGACTTATGTCATCAATATGATGTCAGAGATCCCCTGGAAAGCCATGTGTTATGAGACCTTTATACAGTGTGAACTGTATTTGTCTGACCTCTATACTTTCATATACTTTTATGTATGATCTGCATTGAACACACCACAAGCAAGCATTTTGTTGCACCTTCTGCACCTTGTATAACTACTGTATTTGACAAATAAAACATTAACAAACACTGAAACTACTATTGCACAGGACCACTTTCCTCTGAATGATAAAGCCATTTTGGATGATGCAAAGATGGGAGAAAAACAGATTATTTAAGAAAGAGAGAGAGTGAGACAGAAAGAGAAAGAGAGAAAGAGAGAGAGAGAGAGAGAGAGAGAGAGAGGTAGAGAGGGAGAGAGAGAGAGAGAGAGAGAGAGAGAGAGAGAGAGAGAGAGAGAGAGAGAGAGAGAGAGAGAGAACGAGAGGGAGAGAGAGAGAGAGAGAGAGAGAGAGAGAGGGTGAGGAACAGAGGAAAAGGGAAAGAATAACTTTGTCCTTCATGGATCCTTGGAGTAGGGCTGTCAACTGTGACTACTGGCTCGTGTGTTTGTGTGCGTGCACGAGTCTGTCTGTGTGTACTCGGTGTGTGTGCATATCCCTGTGGCTGTCATGTCTCGTGTCTCTGAGAACCTGGAGCTTTGACAGCCAAGTCCAACTCTGTCTGTCTGTCTGTGTCTATCTGTGTGTGCCTGTCTCTCTCCTGGCCAAACAGACGGAGAAACAGCTGCAGAGGGAACACAGAGGGACACTGGGACAAAGAGAGAGAGAGAGAGAGGGCAAAGAAGGAGGAAGTGGATGTTTCTGTGTAGGAGAAAGGAGAAAAAAAAAAGATGACAATACAATTCACACTGTGATTAATTATCCTCATTGAATCTTCTCTGTTGGCCAAGAAAAGAGCTGAGGGAAGACAACTAGCAACCGTGCAGAGAGATCTCGTGCACATGCGCACACACACACTCACTCACTCACACGCGCGCGCACACACACACACACACACACACACACACACACACACACACACACACACACACACACACACACACACACACACACACACACACACACACACACACACACACACACACACACACACACACACACACACACACACACACACACACACACACACACACAAAGAGAGGAAATTAACGGGGCTCAGGGCAGCAATGTCTGTGAATGTTCATAAAAATGCCCCTGAAATTGTGATGATGCGGCCAAAAGAAAAAAGACCTTGAAAAATTACAGCCAATATTGAAAAGAACCCTGTCAGATTTCTAGTTTGTAGCTATTTGTGCACAGTTTAATGTTGTCTGTTTTATAAAACATTAGAAACAGATTAAGTTGCAGATGAAATTGGCGAGCAGATGCCAAGAAATGCCCCCCAAAACTTGGCTCATGGAGGTAAAAAATTGCCTGTGGTAGGAAGCATCAATTACACTAACGCACAACACGCACACACACACACACACACACACACACACACTCGCACACACACACACACACACACACACACACTCGCACACACACGCACAAACTACTTTGACTGTTGGGAGTGTACATCTGCAACACGCACGCACGCGCGCACGCACGCACGCACACACACACACGCACACACACACACACACACATACACACACACACACTCGCACACACACGCACAAACTACTTTGACTGTTGGGAGTGTACATCTGCAACACGCGCACACGCACGCACGCTCGCACACACACACACAAACTACTTTGACTGTTGGGAGTGTACATCTGCCAGGCTATTTTTGTGAGTGATACAGAGTTGACAGCATATGGCATTTGATATCATGTTGTAGCTAGGTACAGTAGGAACACCATGGGGGATGATGACATACATATACACATGCACACAATACAGATTTGTCACCAAAGACTAGCTGCTGGCCACACTGCTGGCAATGCATCCTAACCCTCTTGGCTGATGCGCTCTGCTTTATTATACAGAACTAGAATGAAGGGGTATTTTTTATCTTTTTTTAATGTCCTGCAGCAGGCCAACTTCCAAATGTAAACTTATCAGGGACTGAACAGAGAACAATGTCATAGCCTGGCTCCAAGACTGCAATCAAGATGGGAGTATTTATTTAAAAAATAAAAATAAAGAATGGAAAGAATGAGAAAGTCAGCAGTGAGTTATGTGGGCATTTATGGATGTACTGCATCCACAAGCAGAGAGATAGATCTTGAAGTTCACCACATGAACCCTAGCATTCAAGGACTTTACAGCACCCTTTTCACAGCTATAAGACATTAACCAAACTTATATATAATAAACTGTCTTAAAATATCTGCAGGTGTCTTATTTGATGTATTGATTGAACAGCACAGAGGTACAGTAAGACATTAAGGCTAAAAGGATAAAACAAAAAAGTCCTGGGGACTATTCAATTCATCAACATAGCATAGAATATTAACACATTAATACATATCATCAACAATTACAAGCAACTATATGTACAAAGGAAATACGGCAGCAGGGAATGACACCTCCTATCGGTGGGAAATAAAATCTACCTCCCCTTGTCGTCTTCTGATAGATGTTTTTTCAGGCCAGTTTTGAAAGAAACCAGTGTTTCACATGCTTTGATGGATGATGTCAGGGCATTCCACATTTTGGTGGCAAAGCAGTAGAACGAGAATTTGATTTAGAGTGTCAAGTCATCTTTTAGAGGTCCAGCATGACCATGTCACAGTATTTGCCCGAGTCTACCTCGCATTTGATATAGTCGGTCAAATATAGTAGGCAGGTTTCAGTGGAGTGGGATGTTATGAATCATCTTAACTCCTTCCAGTGTGCAAAGATCTACTCTAATGCTGCATTTACAATACTAGACATTTATAAGGATGCACCGAATATTGGGCCACTGGATATACAGTGGGGCAAAAAAGTATTTAGTCAGCCACCATTGTGCAAGTTCTCCCACTTAAAAAGATGAGAGAGGCCTGTAATTTTCATCATAGTTATACATCAACTATGAGAGACAAAATTATGAAAAAAAATCCAGAAAATCACATTGTCTGATTTTTAAAGAATTTATTTGCAAATTATGAGGAAAATAAGTATTTGGTCGATAACAAAAGTTCATCTCAATACTTTGTTATTTACCCTTTGTTGGCAATGACAGAGGTCAAACGTTTTCTGTAAGTCTTCACAAGGTTACCACGCACTGTTGCTGGTATGTTGGCCCATTCCTCCACGCAAGATCTCACCCCGTAGGATCAATTTTTTTTCTTTTTTCTTTAAGAACGGTGAGCAAAAATCCCAGAACCACACGGGGGGACTTAGTGAATGACCTGCAGAGAGCTGGGACCAAAGTAACAAAGGCTACCATCAGTAACACACTACGCCGCCAGGGACTCAAATCCTGTAGTGCCAGACGTGTCCCCCTGCTTAAGCCAGTAGATGTCCAGGCCCGTCTGAGGTTTGCTAGAGAGCATTTGGATGATCCAGAAGAGGATTGGGAGAATGTCATATGGTCAGATGAAACCAAAATAGAACTTTTTGGTAGAAACTCAACTTCTCGTGTTTGGAGGAGAAAGAATGCTGAGTTGCAACCAAAGAACACCATACCTACTGTGAAGCATGGGGGTGGAAACATAATGCTTTGGGGCTGTTTTTCTGCAAAGGGACCAGGACGACTGATCCGTGTAAAGGGAATAATGAATCGGGGCATGTATCGTGAGATTTTGAGTGAAAACCTCCTTCCATCAGCAAGGGCATTGAAGATGAAACGTGGCTAGGTCTTTCAGCATGACCATGATCCCAAACACACCGCCCGGGCAACGAAGGAGTGGCTTCGTAAGAAGCATTTCAAGGTCCTGGAGTGGCCTAGCCAGTCTCCAGATCTCAACCCCATAGAAAATCTTTGGAGGGAGTTGAAAGTCTGTGCTGCCCAGCGGCAGCCCCGAAACATCACTGCTCTAGAGGAGATCTGCATGGAGGAATGGGCCAACATACCAGCAACAGTGTGTGGTAACCTTGTGAAGACTTACAGAAAACGTTTGACCTCTGTCATTGCCAACAAAGGGTATATAACAAAGTATTGAGATGAACTTTTGTTATTGACCAAATACTTATTTTCCTCATAATTTGCAAATAAATTCTTTAAAAATCAGACAATGTGATTTTCTGGATTTTTTCCCCTAATTTTGTCTCTCATAGTTGATGTATAACTATGATGAAAATTACAGGCCTCTCTCATCTTTTTAAGTGGGAGAACTTGCACAATGGTGGCTGACTAAATACTTTTTTGCCCCACTGTATATAAAAAATGCATATTCGGTTTTCGGACGAAATTATTTTAACGCTGAATAAATATTACCGAATGTTTAGAAGACATACACAAACAGCACAATACGATCGGTAACACACCGTTGCATGGAGAATTATACAGCAGCTGCGTATCTCTCTGTGGCTCAAATTACAGCAGAGTGGGAGAACGGACATACTGTATAATAGTTGGCGAAATGGCAACTTCACGTGTTCAATTGTTCATAAAACATGCTACGTTCTGCACAAAATAGGCTAAAGTAGAGTTAGTAGACTGTTAACTCTCATTCTCTCTCTCTCTCTCTCCTGAAGGTCTTGCGCGCTGCTACGGCAGTCTGTAATTTAAATTGTCCTTCAACGGTGGTGCGCCGAACACAGCAGCAGATCTGCAAAACATGTTCATCTGCCTCCTATTCTGGGCTTGCATATCTGCTATGTTTTTTTCTCTGCTGCTGCCCTGCACGTAGCCTATCCAAAAGTTTTCAAACCCAATCCAGTCACTGTCAGCACAGCACCACACCACACTGACAGCACTGCTTTTCATAATTAATATATTAATACATTTTGCCTACAGTACGTGCAATAATGTCAAAGTTCAGAGGCATTATATTGCCTATTGTTAGGCTATTCAATATTTGTTTAAATTTCTTGAATTCATATTTCTTTAATTTGCAATAATTCAACTGTATGGCATGCTAATGTTTTGAGACAATAGTAAATAAATAATTCTACACAATTAACACATCGGGTGCCGAACACGGTCTGAACCGTGTCTTTACATAGTGGCGCTCCGGTGCCGAACACGGTCTGAAACGTGAGTTTTGTCTTTTTTTTTTTTTAGTTTTTCTCCGCGCGGGCGGGGCTAGAGCAGCTCTGGGAGCACCCATTGTAATCCTGCGAAGGAAGTGCCAGATCGCTCACCGGAAACAATTTTTTTTCCCCATCCGCTTCCTGTCTATTTCCTGCTTTGAAACGCCTATATCTCCGAATCTGTTTCCTGTGGGGAAAACCGGTCATGCGCGATGCGCGATCCCCCCCCGTTGTAACCCGCGAGGGAAATGTTATGGTTCCAGGCTGTAGCCAGGCTCACGGCACAACATGAATCGATGCTTTTTTTTGCGTGGATTTGCTTGTAACGCACGCGGAAGCTTTAAACAGCAAAGCGCAGTCAATGGGGAGAATGCTGGCACCCACGGTAAGTTGTTATGAAAAAATGCTGGCACCCGATGTGTTAATAAATATATGTTTTAAATAACAAATATATAATAAATAATAAAATATATACAGATATATATATATATAAATAAATAAAAATATTTTCGGCCGTTGGGTTTTTGGTCAAGTGTATCCTATTTTCGGTATTCGGTGTGTGTGTGTGTGTGTGTGTGTGTGTGTGTGTGTGTGTGTGTGTGTGTGTGTGTGTGTGTGTGTGTGTGTGTGTGTGTGTGTGTGTGTGTGTGTTGTTTCGGACAACAATTTTCCATTCGGTGCATCCTTACTAGACAACTATTACACATGTGTAAATAAAATTCTCTATGTTTTAAAACAACATTTTGCCTGTTGTGTGGTTAATAAAAACTTTAATTCAAGTTTTCATGCCATAACAATAAAGTGATATGACAATAAAGCTGATTTTAACAGAAGAACAGAGAAATGTTACAACTGTGTCAACAAAGTCCCAACACTATTGTAAATCTTTGTGAGCAGCAGTGGCCTGCAGATATTCAAGTAAGTGACTGAAGTATCTGGGTGGCTGTTTAGCAGAGGAACACACAGCAAGATGACTGGAGACTGGTGACACGCACACACACACACACACACACACACACACACACACACACACACACACACACACACACACACACACACACACACACACACACACACACACACACACACACACACACACACACACACACACACACACACACACACACACAGCAGGGTGCATGTGTGTGTATGTACCATACATATACAGTATGTGTGTGTGTGTGTGTGTGCTTATGCGCATATACACGTAGGACAGCTCATCTACTTCAGAGGGGGAACAACATGAGAGACACTATGCCCATCAGATTTCATGTAGTCACAAAATATTCATGTGCAATATTTGTCACTGAAATCTGCCATCTCCATGTTGCATGCACGTGTGTGCGTGTGCGTGTGCGTGTGGGTGTGAACATGCATGTGTGGCTTACTATTCTGCCTCAAGGCCATCCGGAATGTGCAGATTCCAAAAGAATTGCTCATCAATATTCATGGGACTTTGTGCTTTCATTAATGTTGCAGCAAATTGTTTCAGATCAAACACAGCTTGTGTCTGAGTCCACACTGGTACATCACAGAGAGAGAGAGAGAGAGAGAGAGAGAGAGAGAGAGAGAGAGAGAGAGAGAGAGAGAGAGAGAGAGAGAGAGAGAGAGAGAGAGAGAGAGAGAGAGAGAGAGAACAAAGACAAGGCAGATCTGCTACAGATGGTCCTGTGTGTCTAGTAGAAAATGAGACTTTGAAAAAGAAAGGAAAAGGGCAGACGGAGACGAGTAGAAGAGAGGAGAGGAAAGGAAGAAATACATACAGGTACACATACACACGCATTCACAGGTGCTGCACTGCAGGATTTTTTATCACTTAACACCAACTCACTGTGTGACCTACAAGCAGCGTAAAGGGTTTATGCCTGGGGCGACACACACACACACACACACACACACACACACACACACACACACACACACACACACACACACACACACACACACACACACACACACACACACACACACACACACACACACACACACACACACACACACACAAATAAATAAACACAAAAATATCATGAGTGATATGTTTCTATATACTGAACTGTATATCGTCGGTGTCCAGCCAGGACCAGCTAACTCCATTTTTAGTTTTTTTTTTTTTTTTCATAAATCAAGGCTATTGAACACCCTTTAGGTCTGTGTAAAATATCAAAACATTTGAACCAATGAAAAGTATTAAAAAGCGCCTCTGACAAAAACTCCCAACTCCATTGGATCCTCAAACTGTCCGTCAAAAACAAACAACTCCCCCCTCTCCTCTACAGCGCTGCTTTTCAACAGCATGAGTAGAGCGCGTTGCGCAGTGAACGAGGAGGAGGACCACGTAAACAAGCTCCCCGTAGTCTGTTAAAACTATGCAGTGTACCTGTTTATCAAACTTAGCACTGACGCTAATGTTATGAAAACAAGTAATTATATTTCTAAAATCTATTAAGTGTTTAATGAGGAGAGCAATGTGACAAGAAGAAAGGCGTTCATAGCATTTCTGTCGCGCTATTCTACTACCTCTTTGCAGAAGTTATTGTAATATTTAAAGTCCTGTTTATTATTGTAGGCCTATATAATAAGTGGCATGAAGCATCAGGGCATTAATTCACACGTTGTTGTGATGCATTGTGAGCTTGGAGATCCATTGTTAGCTTTTGAGAATTTGTACCCTTTTGAAACCTCTCCCTCAGCAGCGAGTGGAGCTACTGTTGTTTGGACACCTAACTCCACTTCAGCTTGATTTCTGCTCGTCTGAAACTGCTAACTCCACTTGCGCTGGGTAAAGTGTTGATTTACCCGCGATTTGGTTAAAGTGTTGATAATATAATGACACATGCAAGTATCTGACAATATATAAAGTCACTATACCAACTTTGATGAGGCAGTATTGCTTTGTTTTAAAAATATAAGGTTTTCTTCATTTCCTGAAAAACGTATATTTTGTTTTTGCGTTTCCTGAACAATGAGCGTTTTGGAGTTAGCAGTTTCTGGCTGGACAGCAGAGATATGTATAATGTATGTACATCACTCACTCCTGTCCGTCCATGGGTCTTTGAATAGCTAATCTCCGGCACGATTGGACAGATTGGTGTTTGCACGCACACTCCCAGTAAGCCAAGGCAGAACGGTGCTATAACAGGCCCAGCCATGCATTTAGTTTTTGGCAAAACAGTTTTTGCTACTGTTCCTACTGTACATATTTTGTCCAAAACTAACGCAAATCTGTACACATTATCTCTGTATTAACATGATCGAGATGTATCTGTAAAATGTTTCAGTTTCCATTCTGATGGACAATGATTGATTTTGTGCAACAATGATTGTTGCACAAAATGGCATAAATCAAAGACGCAGTGTCCACTTGACCTGAAACTTTGCACGCTCACTCCCAGTAGGCGAAGGAAGAATGTCCACACCAAATGTTTTACATTGGCCTCATATAACTGCATATAACCTGCAGCAAACATATTTGTTGTAGAGGGGGCCTAGTATAGAGGCCTGGGGGACTCTGGTCAACAAAGTATAATGGGTTTAAGTGGTTACACTTATTTTCAAATGTACTTAGGTTTAACATCTCCCTCTCTTCAGTAGTGCCTCTTATTTGTTTACAACAAATATAAAGTTGGTATACCAATACATGTCAGCTCAGATGCTAAAAACATCTCATGCCAACATTTACGTTGCAGTTCCGCTCTGTATCCTAATTAGCTAATCTAACAGCCCCTTGACATGTTTCTGTGTACACAGCTGAGTTAGAGCTTCCTAATCTCTAGACTTGTGGTTCTTTATGGATGATTAGCCCTGTTCATAGGGGACTCATACAAGTTAATGAGAATCATATAATTGACTATGGAAGTTGAATGGCTCACAGAAGGAACCCATTACTCCAGCTCAAGGAATACTAGATTCCAAACCGAGTCCAAAGTGTGTTGAACAGAATTAGGATGTGATCACACAGTACTCCTGTTATGAAGAAAAAGCACATGCCTGGAGTGCATTTTCTGCAGAAAATGAATAACAGCCCCAACATCGGTACGGCTCATATCACACCCTCATCCAGGGGCTCCGTCGGGACAAAAAGCTAATTTACGTCAGGCTAAGCAAGGGGCAATTTGAAGACCTGTTGAGGTTGTGCCATGAAATCTCAAGATAGCAGGCACAATTTATCGTGATTGGTCAGCTGATAAAAAGCGACCCACATCATATGCCATTTTCTCAAATGTTAAACTATTCTCAACTTTTGAAAGCACCCCACGCCGCCAAAAGAAAGAAAGAAATACCTCACTGACCAGTGCCTTTTGCTGGTAATTTGGTAATTTCTTAAATGTTTTAATGTATGTTTTTGTAATGGAGGACAGTGAACACGTCCTTAAAATACAGTAGCATTGTTTGCAAAGTAGGAAAAAGGCTAATACAAAAAAAGAAGAAGAACAATCTATAATCTTCAATGCTACACAAAAGCCTAATCTATACTCCGTAGTACGACAGTGTTGCTCGCCGAAAATAACCCGTTGACAAATCCAACGTACAACCTTAAGGATGTTCAGAACCCCCTGATTCAGCATTTTTATAAGTGGGACAACTGGAGGAAATAGAATTCCAATTCTGAGGCAGGCCTGCTTTGTGTGTGTTCAGACAAAGAAAGAGAGAGGCTATGAATAAGAATACTTTACACTTTGTCTGTACAAAACCTGCAGGGAAACAGTGGTGCGTGATAAAAAAATATATATAAATAAAAAATAAATCCTAGTCTGCTTTAGGAATAATGAGGGCAATTTGTCTTCTTATATAATCCCATGTGTGAGCATCTGATTGTTTTATGTGGAGTAAATCTATATCATATATCTAGTGTATTCCCACGGCTGGCGTCCCACAAGTTATTTCCACACACTTCCTTGCGCTTATTTTCACCAGCGCTACTGCTGTGATTCTCTCTCTCTCTCTCTCTCTCTCTCTCTCTCTCTCTCTCTCTCTCTCTCTCTCTCTCTCTCTCTCTCTCTCTCTCTCTCTCTCTCTCTCTCTCTCTCTCTCTCTCTCTCTCTCTCTCTCTCTCTCTCTCTCTCTCTCTCTCTCTCTCTCTCTCACCACATTAACAGTGGCGTCCCTGTTTTGGGGATATTTTCAATTCGACATTTTTACTTTTAGTATGTAAGAAGTATCCAATATAGCAGATCTACTTGTCACAATGTGAGCATGTAGATGCAGCTATTTTCGTTATCGGCTGTAGGCCAAAGTATCTAGGGCTTAAGTGGTAACTACTGTAACTAGATAACGACACACAGCGTATTAAACAACAGAACTAATACTTTGTTTTTCCTTCATGCACTCAATTACCCTCTCTCTCTCTCTCCATCTCTCTCTCCGTCCGTCCTTCTTCTCTCTCTCTCTAAGCTAATAGGTACAGAACTGTAATTCCCATGGTCTCCCTTCTGATCCCCACATATGAAGCTCAATCTAATTGCATTTTTAATAGCTCGGATCATGGTGTAACAAATAATACCACTCAGCTGCTGGTAGTGAGTGAGAGAGTGAATGTGTGTGTGTGTGTGTGTGTGTGTGTGTCTGTGTGTGTGTGTGTGTGTGTGTGTGTGTGTGTGTGTGTGTGTGTGTGTGTGTGTGTGTGTGTGTGTGTGTGTGTGTGTGTGTGTGTGTGTGTGTGTGTGTGTGTGTGTGTGTGCATTTATTCACGCATGCGTATGTTTATTAATGTGATTACTGTAGCTTATGTAACTGTGTCTTGGAGGTAAGTTTCTCAATGTCTGTTTTCAGTCAAACTAATGACTTGCTGTTCTCTGTTCTATGTGTGGTATCTGCCATGATCATAATAGCTCTTGGCTACACTGAAATGAAATATATATTATTTATATTGTCTGATATGTAATGGTTAAAATCATAGCACTTTGTGTTCAATTCTGGGGCTGTCCTTGTGGCTCAGATAAATTACATAAGGTTTTTGACAGTCGACCACGTCATAGAATGTGAAATCAAATCCAGGTGACACCCGAGACTTACCTAAAGTGGAATTCCAGAGTTCTTTAGATCTACTGTACGGAAAATTCCAAATGGATTGTGAAATAAAACAAAAACCTTGAATCAATATGAGGTTGAAAATGGTTGTTATGTCACTTTAAAAGCAATGGTCAGGGGCATGTTTGATCAGACACCAGTGTAAATGTACATATACTGTACCAATCCACATACAATCCACATGAATGTAATCCACATACAACTATTTGAAATTAACCACTTTAAATCTGCCATCCCTATAAAACTAAGTACAGTAATTATTCAACACAAGGACAACAGTCTTTTTCTCAGCTCTTGGCTGTACTAGGTATGCCGGTTGTCTAATCAGACTGTGTTCACACTAACCCTAACCCTTAACTCATTGCCTCCCATGGACAAGTTAACTCGTCGAATTCTGCTATGGCTCAGCCTGCCAACGCCGAGTTTGGAAGAGTTTTGAAAAAACATTATTTTTAAATATATATATATATATTTCGTTTTTTTCGTTTTTTTTCACACAGAACCAGGAGATAACGTGATCCAAAGATTTACTGCTCCATTCACTTCCTGGTTATCTTATTACTTAAAAATCGACTCGGCTCCTGTGTGTGTGTTTTTTCTTTTGTGACGTTTATTTGCCGAAACATGCTATTTTTAACGGTGTATAACAAGCGACGGGAGGTTGCAATGACATTTCTTTTTTTTGCGGAAGCACAGTGAAACCCTCCATGATTAGCAACCATCAGGGGATCGATCATACTGGAGATAAATATTCTGTGACTACTTGAAAAGGTAAGAAAAATCACTGGCAGACTGGGCCTTACTTAGTTGTATATACTCTGGCAGTTAAAGACTGCATTAAAAAAACGGAAACAACAACCAACGTGCTGCAACGCGTGTACATTGTTCCCATACAACTGATTTCAGCCGCAGTCCTTGAAACATGGTCCATAACTTTAGCTTAGTCAAAGAGGAGGGGAGTGCTTTTGGCAGTGGTCAAAACAAATGTAACAACAGGGACTTTTACTTTCTCGGTCTCCATCTCTGATGGTGTTGCGGGAAATCGCCCACCTCCTGAGCAGCATTTATGTATGATAGCCCGATTTTGCATAAGTAAGAGAAGCCAAATTTTAGAGTGCAGATTTGGCACTTAACATTTTAATGGCAGGTGCAAATTTATCTATTGTAGCTTTGACACTTATGTTACCACCTCTATTGTCTCGTTCCTGTCTCTCAGTTCTCTTTACTAGCAGGCAAAGAAATGACTATTTCCCTAATGTACCTGCCCACAAGGAAGCACAGTAAAGGGCCAATAAAACAAGACAGTGACGCACTGAGTGGGCTTCTAGTACAGGCCTCTTTTCAAAGGAAATTGGCCTTCAGTTTTCTGTCTCACGCACGCACGCACACACGCACGCACGCACGCACGCACGCACGCACGCACGCACGCACGCACGCACGCACGCACGCACGCACGCACGCACGCACGCACGCACGCACGCACAGTCAGAGGGGAGTTAGTCCAGCTCAGCTTAGTCTAGCATCTTTTTTTTTCCAGACAATCATATTCTGATATGCTTTTAAATCCTGGTTGCCTTGACAACCGTCTCCATTTGCTTCTCCGTCACCCATTATTTCCTGTCAGTTATCATTCTACTTCCCTCTCTCTGTCCCTCTCTCTCTTTCCTGTTCTATACAGAGTATTGTCTAACACACTGGTTGGCTAAATGATGTAGAACCTGTCTGGGACAAACAAATGTTGGTGAAAAATAGCATCCTGATTACACATTCACATGTATACAGGGGTGGACAGTAACTAAGTACATTTACTTGAGTACTGTACATTTTTTGAATATCTGTACAGTATTTTACTTGAGTTTTTTGCAATCCACAACGTTCAAAGACAAATATTGTATTTTTGACTCCACTACATTTCTAGGGAGCTTGTAGGTCTGCTATTTTCACTATTATTATTATTCATTATTATTTAAAAAACTTGAGTAATATTTGACCAGGAGTATCTATACTTTGACTCAAGTACTGGAGTTGAGTACTTAGTCCACCACTGAACTTTGTTTGTTCTTTCATAATTATTTTGATATATTTTGATATTTAGAGAATTGTTCTTAACAAACTAATGGTTAATGCGCGTTCACGTTTCGGCGTTTCAGCATTGGCCGGGTGGGTGAAATTGTCTCTCTCTCTCTCTCTCTCGCTCTCTGTTCCTCTCTCTGCCCCCTTATTCCCTCCCCCTCTAAACCCAACCTCCCTCTCTAGCTTGATTGAGATCTCCCTCCCTCCCTTTTCCCTTCCCTCCCTCCCCCACTCACTCTCACCCTATCTCCCACTTTCTCTGTCACTCTCGAGCTATGGTGTGACGACACAACCGTTGCAAAACCGAGATTTGCACTGACGATAACCGTTGCCTAACAACGCTGATTTGTGCTGATGTTAGGGAAGTACGTAGTCCATATATGGGCATATCTGCATGCCCACCACAGAGAGGCACTAGATAGAGAGATAGATAGATATTCATATGCACCATGGTGGCTTCAAACCCCTAGACTCTGTGTGGTGGGTCGTTCAAATTGTTATCCTATTTTTATTTGTGTTATCCTATGCCCTAGCGTGGCTCATATCTGGCATAGAGGGGCGGGTTTAACATCTCCGGAGAGAGTATGCGTGTGATCCCATTGGTTCACCGATCTGTCCGCCAGCCCCCGCCCCGTCAACACAACATTTGGAGCGACGCCCACTGCACATGGTTGGTTGGGGAAATGAAACACTTCCTATGCCCGGAACACCGACTCGCTGGCCCAGGCTTTTATTTTTTAGCAAAACAAAAAAATACAAGTCTGGAGATCGAGGCTATCCTACTACTTACTCTACCTATCCCTGCATCTTTGTTTTATTCTTACTATAGTGCTTCTTCCCTCAGAATAAATACAGGTCTGTCTGTCTATCTATATTCTGCCTCAATTTTGTTTCAGCACACAACCTATTTGCTATTGTTTTTTTTATCTGCCTTTTTCCTTTCCATCTTTCTCTATTTATGTGACTATATTTTTTAAGTAAGTCGTAAGTCGTTCACCAACTCTTTTACACCTGTAAACTTGTGATGTGATGTGACAATAAACTTGACGTTTAAGGGTCCTTGAAGTGAAATGCCATGGAGAATATAACAAGCAGTATATGCTTACACCGAAGGAAATCCAATTTCCTGTACACTGCTGTTGCCACTCCGAGATTTCTCTGTTCCAATTCTCTAGGTCAGACTCTAAATATGTGTCCCAAATTCTCTTACAAAGTGTGCGTCCTCAATTACTTATGGTGCTTTCTTGCCTAACTAAATGCATCCTTGTGCTGTCAAGTCAATGCACCTGACAGATGTAACCACTGCAATCTCATTTATTTTTATATCTCTCCCATGCTTTTACAAACCAAGGGGAAAAACACTGTTAACCCATTAAGACCTGAGGCAGATTCTACAAATGCCTTCTAAATCAGTAGTTCTCACACTTACAAGAGTTCAAAAATAGCAGTTAAAAAATGTAGATCTGCTATTTTTTGAATAGCCAACACTAAAATCTAAAATGACACAGATGCTTTCCCGGTTTTAATCGGGTTAAATGATGAGTGGATATGATTGTCATGTCTAGGCAAATGTAATACATTAGTGGTTGTACGTTTTACACAGTGCAATCTTGAGTGTTAATTTTACTCAGTTTTACTGTGTACCCATTTAGAAATGAAAAGACTGCCCAGAGGGTTCGTATTTCTCACATCATGCTCACTTTACTCCTGCCTCCTTGCAACAATGCTGCCAATTCCTCTGATTTTGTTTTAAATGACCAAGTAGAAACAACACCCAACTTCTCCTAACTTAAAATCAAGAGCAGAAAGACTGATGTGTAAAGGCAATACTGCAAAAGGCTGTGTAGGACCCGTCTCTGTTATTCTCTGTATCTCTCTCTTCTCCCTCTGTCATGCTATAATTGTCTGATACCCAGAGAGAATTATGGGAAGCTAATTAATTTCTGAATCCAGTCCATTTTACTCAACACAATCCTAATTTGCATCCGCACACACACACACGCACTTGCACGTGCACACGCATGCACACACACACACACACACACACACACACACACACACACACACACACACACACACACACACACACACACACACACACACACACACACACACACACACACAAACGTGAAAGTGCATACCATGGTCCTTTTTCAATTAAGACACGTGTTTTTTTTTTCAGTCGCTGACTCTATTGGTGCGAGACCTCAGGATCAACTTTGTTTAAGAGATATTGATTTTTTACCCTATGCATATTAATGAACGTCCCATTTATTTCTCAAAAGCAAAGCCATATCATAAATTGTATATAGTTTTATCTAGTATTTCTTTTTGCTTTTAGGCCAGGCCGTCTAGAACAGGGCTGGCCCTGTTCTATATCTCTGTCTGCATATATACAGTACTGTATGAGTGGGTTTCTATGTAGGTTTGTATCCTCAAAAATAAAGCAACCACAGATCATACTGCTACAGTATATGCATGATGTCATGGAAAAGAATCACATAATCGGCCATGAAAGACTGAAATAACGGCTAAAAGAAAAATGGAATTGAAACAGTAATGTAAAACCTATCCAAGATTATCATTTCCATTTGGCTAAAGGAACCATAGATCATCACTATACTAGCACATGAACACAAGCAGCCAGCGCGTATAGTGCGGATTGCTGAAAATAAAAGATTCTGATTCAATCAAATGAGAACTTGTATCTCAACAGTGTGCTTAATTACTTGATCTTATTAAAGGAATCTATCTTTTGTGATATTAGATGGCTGTTCCTTTAGAGTGCTTTTAAACACTGCAGTAATTCATGAAAGGCAGTCATGTGAAAATTGCATACTGTATACACTTTAAAAAGGCAGTTACGGCAGTTATGATTTTTTTCAAGAAAAATATCTGTGATGAATCTGACCTTTTTAAGTCATTTTTTATTCATTATGGAACAATGAAAACCCCATTAAAACATATAGGCCCATTTTGTCACAAGCTTAATGAGCTTGTCTGAAAGACCTATGGTGGACTGTCCAAGCGAAAAAATAACTATATAGTGCAGAGGAAACCTGCTGATACCAACTATTAGACTTTTTAGTAAAGTAGACTAACAAGTCCTTAGTTTAGAGACATGTGACCAAACAGCTTGAGATAAGATCCATTATCTCTGTTAGAGTTATCTACACACACTACAAATAAAGTGCAAAAAAGTAGTCAATTGACCAACACTGGTAATTCTTAATAAATACTTTATCATGCACTATTCAGCTGGATATTGATCCGGAACCAGTGTTAGTGTTGATGCAACTTTAGTTGGAAAGGATATGTAGTATACCTTTGGCATTTATACAGCTTTTAGTGTGTTTACATTTAAAATGTATCCAACCTCTATTTTGTAATAGTATTATGGAAGCTAATCCACTTCAAAAGAGTGTTTGCTGACACCTCAGCAAATATAACAGCTGACTAATACATTTAAAATTATTTAAAAAGAATGCGCTACAGTACATTTATTGAAGGGATATTAACTGGTGCATTTTATATAGCGCCTTTATCCAAAGCGCTTTACATAGATTGTGCATTACATTCACCCATTCACACACACATTGACACACCGATGGCAGAGCACCAACCTGCTCATCGGGAGCAATTAGGGGTTCAGCGTCTTGCTCAAGGACACTTCGACACTAAGGGCTCGTACACACTGCAGGACATTAGGTCCGATATTGCTGTCGCCGACATTTTTTGGCGCTCACCGACAAAACCTCCCGACTTGACGCAGATCGGTCTTTGATCGGCGAGATAATGCTCTGTGTGTGTGAAAGGCTCTGCGACCCGATGTGGCCGCGATTCTCCGCTCTGCGACGGCTTTCCGACCGTTTTCAGATATCTAAATTGTTAGATATTCATCTCTGTCTGGGACAGGACAACAGACGATATCATACACTATGAACGGGGCTGCGAGCACCTTGCGAGGAGATGCACGCTACAGCCAATGAGAGCATATTACAGCCACAGTGGCTATAGGGGAGCGTCGCTGGACCTGACCACAACAAACAGTCCCTACCGCAATATTACCGTCCAGTCCTGTAATAAGTTAACATTATAAAACAAAATCAGAAAGTGAGCGAGCTTGGTGGGCTGTTTATTTTAGAGGAATTGTACAGAGAGAGAGAGAGAGAGAGAGAGAGAGAGAGAGAGACAGAGAGCGAGAGCGAGAGCTCTCTCTCTCTGTGTGTGCGTGTGTGTGTGTGTGTGTGTGTGTGTGTGTGTGTGTGTCGTTGTCTGTGTTGCCAGATTTTGCGAGAGAAATAAGCAACCAGGTTTGTGAAAACAAGCCCAACAAAAGCGACTATGAGCTCTTTAAGCCTATATACAAATACATTGGATACTTGAAAATAGACGATCTACAAGCTCACGTTGTAGATAGGCTATTTTTAAAGAAGACATTTGGGGGGGGGGTGGAATATTTACAAAATCCACACAGATCTTGAATGGGGGTCTATGGCACAACATGTTTTCAGAAGGGGGAGGTCTGCGCCTCTGTGGACAATTAATTATTATTATTATTTTGGGGGTTGCCATGAAAATGTTTGAGAACAACTGGTTCAAACAACATTAGGAAACAAGGCCAAAAAACAACTACACTTTCAAGCAACTTTACAGAAAAACAATCCCAAAGTCGCTTATAATAAGCAGACATGGCACTGACCGCTTCTGCGCTCTTGACGAGCGAGCGAGAGAGAGAGCGAGAGAGGGGGGAGAGAGAGAGGGCCCGGGGGGAGAGGGAGAGAGGCATATCACGGGATACGTCGATTAAAATGAATTGGAATAAACACAAATGTATGTATTGGGTCTGACTCTGGATATAGCATCCTAGTGAACTATCCTACAGTGTGTCAGCCCTTGTCGGGGATCAATCGTGTTGTGAAGACCACAACGATATTATGACAGCCGATTTCAAGAAATAAACTCCTGCAGTGTGTTATGCTTAACGATCAGATGACCCCCCGACCACTTTAATGTCCTGCAGTGTGTACCAGCCCTAACTCTGGGGGAGCCCCCCAGCCCGGGATCGACCTGGGACCCTTGCGGTTTCCAGTTCACTCTACCTGGGCACTCTACCCCTGAGCCACTGCCGCCCCCGTAGGCTACAGCAAATATTTCCTACCATGCGAAATGTCACAAAGAATGTCAAAGGTGAGCCTTGTGTTGCCTGCAGTGGCAACAATAACTGTTATCCAAAGTAAAGTATAGCCCCCGTCCAACCCACACAATGTCTGAGTGCCAGATTATTACAGCTGGGATGGGTCACAGTGTAGAACCAACTTTATGAGCCAACCAGGAGGGGAGCTAGGGAGAGTGGCATGCCTGTCAGCCAACAGACCAAGGCACCAGATGGCTGGGCAGTCCTACTGGGAGCCATATGAACATAGGGACATAGTTTGTTTCTTATTATAGCACCCTCAACCAACATGGCCCCTGGGACAATGGCAAAATACTGAGGAAGGACCTGAGTTGAACTCACAGTGCAACAGTGGGGTGCCTTTTCTTAACAACTTAAGCCCAACTGTAAATGTCTTCGTACGACTAATTTACAAGCTCACAACACATTACGATACATTGTAAGCTTCTTATTTATAATATTTCTCTCTCTCTCTCTCTCTCTCTCTCTCTCTCTCTCTCTCTCTCTCTCTCTCTCTCTCTCTCTCTCTCTCTCTCTCTCTCTCTCTCTCTCTCTCTCTCTCTCTCTCTCTCTCTCTCTCTCTCTCTCTCTCTCTCTCTCTCTCTCTCTCTCTCGCACAAGTTTAAATGTTGAAGAATCCAGTCAATATAACAAACAGCAGTTTTAGAATCAATAAATACTTAGCTCTGTGTTAGTGGCTGTGAGATGTGTGAGAAATTTGACAGGTTTTTCTAAGCTTCTTGATTTGAGGTTTAAAAACATTCAAATAATTATATCCTCTTCAATATGACACAATTTGAAAGATTATAGTCTGCACTTTCATAATCTCTAAAGAAAATGCACGGTCACTGTTTGTTTTGTTTATGTTAGGTGCATGTCATGTCCGGTCTCAAAAATATGGGATTGAATTCCTCTTATGATTTTTCCAATGATGGTTCTATGAAGCACCATTTACAGTAGTTCTCATGGAAACTCAGAGATCACATGTTTGGGTGAAAAGTTGATGACAAGCTTTCAAAAAAAATATAATAATAATGCTTGTCAAAAATGTTTGGTTGTGTATAGCTCAGTTGGTGTTTACAATTAGGCATTGTCATGGCCATGCATAAATGTATGCACTCACAGCACTCTCAGTCAATTTGAATAAAAACATCAGTAATGTATGCCATATATTTATTTTAATCTGGTCCTGTTTGTCCTAAAACCAATTTGGAACTAGTCTGGAGTTGTTTAGAGGGCATTTTCCTCTCCTGTATTATCTTGTGCTTTCTTTCTATATATTATCTTCTCTCTATATTGTTTATTTTAACCTGCAGAACGCACCAGCATCGAGCTCATTCTAATAGTGTTTGGTAAGGTGTCAACTGCATAAAAGTCAATTATACTTTCAAATACTGTGCTGTAATACTCCTTCTGTCATTATGTGTCTCTTTGTGGCAACCCCTGCCCCTCAGACACAAGATTTGGAACATGCTATTCCTCTCAGTTTTGCAACCCGCTGAACAGGCTAGTGGCAGGCTTCCCACCTGCAAACAGTCGGATGCACGGCGGAGAATAAAACAATTATGTGGCGGTGGGCAGGAAAGTTTCCCCTGAAGCTAAATTCCACACAATGTGCCTGACTGTAGTTAAAGTTACACTGTGCCTTCATTATATTTTCTTATGGCAAAAGGATCACCTTAAGCCGTTTCCACTAACTTAATTGTGTTCAGATCCAAATCGTGTCTACTATATCCGTATCCGGTCGTTTCTATACACACATACAGTACATGCAAATCCTCTTTGGGTAGAACCCAAAAAAGACCAAAAATTACGAAAAAGCGAGATTGTATGACAATCAGCCAAACAAAATATAATAGATAATAAAATAAAAATATACAGATTATAGTGTAGGATGGAGATGTTATCCTTTTTTCCCCCCATAGTTAGCATTCATTTGCATTTGTTTCATCAGCATAACACATGTTTCCACAATGCGAGCACACGTAAAGGGAACAAAAAAGACAAGCTAAAACTTTTACTAGGAATAGAATGTATAATTACTGTACTTATCTGTGCTTTTTGCGGGAAACTGGACTTTAAAAGTTTCTCAAGCATTCTATTGTACTACGGTCTCCAGGTGAAACACTAAATTGCACCAGTGCTGGTCCACTTGACCTGCTAGTCATCTACAAGGGGAAAACTGTAATCTAGGTGGGAAACCCTGACCACAACTTAGGAATACAATACCTACAGTATCTATCCACCCTGAGGCCCTCTGTTGCCTCAGGCCAACTACTGGAAACAGCACTAACGCTCTCCCAACACACCCAGGCCAGTGAAAATAAGGATGAGAGAGAAACAATACTACAATCGCTGGGTTTGGAAGTTCGACACACAGCAGCAGAATTGGTGCAGGTGCAGTGCTGCGCAGAGCTCTACGCACCGAGGAGCTCAGCCTTGAGCCAGTCCAACAGAAACGAGAATTCAAGTAGGACGAAAGTGTGAAAAGTGCAGGATAACCTAGTTTTGGCAGCTTCTGATTTTCTTGAGCCTGTCTTTGAGGTGGAAAGCTCACTCATGGAACTTATTTCCTTTTTGAAAACCTGTCCAGTTCTTAATCCTCCCCTGTAACTATGAATCTCTTGTGTTTGCTTGAACAATGTGCATTTCCACGGCATCATTTTGTGTATACTCTGTGTCTGATGAAGGACCATCTGCAACAGAAACCACTGTTTATCTTGGTTTCCTAACAAAACAAAGAAAAGAGAGAAGAAAAAGAAAAACATGACTAGGACAACTGCCTTGTAGACTTCCTTCCTTGGCATTGTGCAACGCGGTGAGCACTGTGCTCACCGCTTCCTATCTGTAGCAGCAGCTCACAAACTTGGAGAAAACACTGTGCTTGGCAGTTATCGTTATTGTGCCAGTTTACAGCCATCGAACTTGAGCAGAGAGTTTCAAAGTGGGGGCCATGTGGTGGTCAATGTCATTGTAACTAAGATACCCCCTGGAAAATACACACACACACTTATATATATATAAAGTAAATATACAATATATATATATATATATATATATATATATATATATATATATATATATATATATATATATATATATATATATATATATATATATATATATATATATATATATATATATATATATAATGACAGATTTAGCTACTACACCTGCTAAGTTGCATTTATAAACTGTAGCGCCAGCCTAGCTCTGTATCGCAGAGACACCATCTCACCAGCACAGCTGATGAGGATGTCAGAGTATCAGGAGCTACTAGTACACAGTCAAATCCACTGAGGATATGTCAAGGCTGAGCAGTTGGACATATTTCTAATCCGTGGCAGAGTAATATTTATATACCGATTAGACTGTGCTCAAATCTGTCATTTGAGAACGGCTAGGTGTCGTGCCCATTTGAGCACGGCTGGAGAGACTATTTCAACCAATCAGATTGCTTGGTCGGAACTGCATTATTACTTATATAATTGCTGTTTAACACAGTGTTGATTCATGATGAAAAGCCATGTGAAAGCCCCTCATTACAACACAACAGGTTTGTAACAATTACAATTAAAGAAAAGGTTACGCAAATGTTGGACCCCCATAAAACAACACTAGCTTTTTTATTAATCTAACGTATTCAGTACTAACCTTTAACATTTCAAATGGTTGTTAAACCTTTAAAAATCAATGAAGATGATCTTGTTGTATTCTACAGTATGAGAGGTCTTAAGTTGGCTACTGTAGCAGAGTTTTGGCACTGGATTTTGTCCATCAACAAACTGGTTTGTTTGTGCGTTTCAAATGGTTGTTAAACCTTTCAAATCAATGAAGACAGATTGTCTATCATCTTTTAGTATCCCACGGTATGAGAGGTCTTAAGAGGCTACTGTAGCAGCAGAGTCTTGGCACTGGATTATTGTCCACAATCAAACTGCTTTGTTTGTGGCCTCTTAAGACCTCTCATATTGAGAACACAAAACAATGATATCAAATCTGCCTTCATTGATTTAAAAAAGCCACCATTTTAAATGCATAAACAAACCAGTTTGAAATGCACAAACAAACTGGTCTGTTGCATTTTGCCACATTGGCTGAGCACTGAATCAAGTGCAGTACTGACCTGCATCAAAGGTCACAGCTCCTGTGTGATCTCACTCTTCAGTGATTAATTGAGTGACTCATTGAGTGGGCTTCAGTGATTAATGGAGTGACGTATGTGTTTTGTTACATGACAAAAATGAGAGTTGAACTCAGAAACATCAAAACAACTTGTCCTGAGGCTACGTGGGTGACCCGACACCTTGTAATATTACAAGCTACAACCATAGCCTCGGGAAACACAATGTTTTCATGCAAAAGGTTAACCAAACACAGGAATTAAACTAGAATTTGAAAAACACAACAGGCCATTGATATTACATCCCTTATCTACCCAACCCCTCTTCTGACCATGTACAAGCCTCTCCTTCCCTCTCAGTCATCATGCTCTATATGCATTTATCCTGTCTGCCGTAACAATAACAATTATCCAAAGCCTACCCGCCACTCTCTCTTTCCAGTGTCAGCTCTGTCTCTCTGTAATCCATCCTTCCATCATACAAGCTGCCCTGTCCGGGTCATTAACCCAGGGCGATGATACTTTTGTAACTCTAATTAAGCTAATTATGGCTGTCAGTTAGAACCTGGTCCTCCACGGGGCCTTGTGATACCACTGTGACTTGGTCTGACCTTGGCCACCGCACATGCGCACAACAAGCATGTGTGTGTGTGTGTGTGTGTGTGTGTGTGTGTGTGTGTGTGTGTGTGTGTGTGTGTGTGTGTGTTCCCTCTATGCACACCTCTGACCTTCTCCAAAGCAGAGCAGTAGAAGTGACATTCCCTTTTCTCTTTCTCTACTCTACTTGTTTTCTTCTGGTTCTCTCTGTGCAAGGCTATACTTGGTTTCTCATCTCCGGTCCTTCACTCCTTACTCAACCTTGACCTTTACCACCCTACCGAATGCCCCCAGCACGCACACGCACGCACGCGTGCACACACACGCGCACACACACGCGCACACTCACACGCACACACACACACACACACACACACACACACACACACACACACACACACACACACACACACACACACACACACACACACACACACACACACACACACACACACACACACACACACACACACACGGTTACAAAAGAACAACACAGAAATATATTTCACTCTATTCTGTGCTAGTCTACCGTGGTCCTTTCTGCTTCAGTTCTTTATGTGGTATTATTCTTACATAATGTTAACTATCTATTATTCCATTTCCAGGTAATAGTGGTTATTACCCAGTCAGACTCATGTTCTTCCTTACTGCTGCAAGCTATGATATGATTAATGGAATCCATTACTAGTGCCTTTGACACAATACTGTGTGTGTGTGTGTGTGTGTGTGTGTGTGTGTGTGTGTGTGTGTGTGTGTGTGTGTGTGTGTGTGTGTGTGTGTGTGTGTGTGGGGGTGTGTGTGTGTGTGTGTGTGTGTGTGTGTGTGTGTGTGTGTGTGTGTGTGTGTGTATTCTTTCCCTCTCTATAGATAAATGCTACTGGTCACAGTCTGCATATCTCTATAGGTTTCACAAATTGTTACAAATTATTTAACACTTAAGCCATATATTATACTTTCAGAAATGTCGCCTATGACATGCATGGCCAAATGGGTACGCCAGATTGAAAGTGGTTAGCCAATGAAAAGTCTTAGAGCTATCAATGATCCATTAGATCCATTGGAACAGCTTTTTTTTTCTTTCTTCTTTTTTTGTTTTCATGAAAATGAACAGTTATGGACAAACAAGGCTTTCCACACGACAGTGCTGATAGAGGAGAGAGGAGAGACCACTAACGAGTCAATTTCTACGCTAGATCAACCATGTGTATCGGAGATGATGAGGTTGGCTACACCCTCCCCAAGACCAACAGTGGTTGCAGTGACAGGGACAATACACATAGGGGGAAAATAGCACAAGGACTAAATTAGGGAGAGAATGAACAAAAACTATTGTTGAGCCAAGAATAAAATACAAATTAAGGCATTAAGGCAGAGAGAAAATGGAAAACCCATGCATGAGCCTGCACACGATACACACCTTAACAGTGAACTTAAGCCATCCCTAAGATGAAAGGTATGCTCCATTGAATGCATTTTCACTTGTAGCCACTTCTTTGTTCAACATTAAAGCACTCTATTTTCCCCCCACGCACGCACTGCTGCAACCCAGCAAAGGCACATTAGAGGTATGCCCATCTACCTGAACGAAAGTACATTTTGTGGATGTTTTCTCTGTCTCACGTTTAACTAAATACAAGCACATTTTATGTGCTTGTGGAAAAAGCTTCAGGCTATGTTATCAACCTATTCTCCTTTTCCACACCAACACACTCACCCACACACACATAAACAACAGAGAGAGAGAGAGAGAGAGAGAGAGAGAGAGAGAGAGAGAGAGAGAGAGAGAGAGAGAGAGAGAGAGACACACACACAGAGAGAGACTCCTTTAAATCATTCTTGAGTAATGAGTGACTTCATCAAGGGAATATTTTTAACTGCTCTATTCTAATTTTGCATGAGGCTTCTGGCTGTTGCTGAATGTTGTCATAACCTTCGCAGGTCCCCTGCATCGCAAAGCGGGCTGAATAAAACATGTTACAGAAGGTGCACTCCGGGGTTAGTTAACATCACAGGGTAAATTAGCAAAATAGACCGTGAAATCCTCTTAAAATGAGAAAGAGGAGACACGGATGCCAGAAGTAAAAGTTTGAAAAACTACTTAAATTACTTAACTGTCCAACTAGGGTAAGATGTACACCACCACTGGAATAAACAAGTGATAAGGCTGATACTTGAGGCTGAGCCCATGTGAATCCTTCTCTCCAAGGAAAGTGTACTGTAGCTAAAGGAAGTGCTTTGCTACTTTCAAGGAGAGTTTAAGTAGCTTCCTGTTGTGCTCTGCGGATAATCTCATGTTTTTCCCCCTGAGATCCCCACACACGAGACACACCAGCTGTTCTCAGTCTGTTTCCCTCACTGTATAACTCTATCACTCTCACACACACACACACACACACACACACACACACACACACACACACACACACACACACACACACACACACACACACACACACACACACACACACACACACACACACACACACACACACACACACACACACACACACACACACACACACACGTGTACACAAATACAGAATTACAATCCAGCATGTACAAATAAAGAAGACACATTATCTTCTCTGAAATTACCTCCCTTAAAGTTAGGTGCTTTGACTACCTATAGCATACAATAAAAGGACAATAGGGAATGCTGTAGATGTACAGATTTTTTTTTGGTTGCAACACATCAGATGACAATCTCAACTACTGTAGGTGGGATTCGAGGAGTTTGGGGATTTAAGGGGGCATTGCATCCTCAAATTAAAGTATACCCTTCTGGTTTTTCATTGCCTTTCAGATCCATCCAAATTCATGGTGGAGAATTGACTGGTGAGGCTCTAATTCCAAAGGGACTTTTAGTGGCTTTGTTGTACAATGAGCACTGCCAACGTCACTGTACATGTGCCAGTTTTAGACAGCCAGGGAACAGGCTGAACCACAATGAATGTTGACTAGAACTGTGAATTGTGTTGACTGCTATGTATTATTTTGACATTTAGTACACAGCAGGCCACAAGTGTCAGAAAGTGAGTAACAGTTATAGTCTCTGAATCATTTGGATTGTTACTACTTTACATCAGGGAAAATACTCAGAATTCAGAGGAATGCACTTGTTGTTATTATTAATTTTTTCAAAGCGTTGGTGCATTCGTGGTCCGTCATGTTATGACATTTTGTCATAAAACAAAACACCAAAATTATCAAAAAGACGGCCATAGCTGGGTGGGTAGAGAGGCTGCCTGGGAAACAGAAGATCCCTGTTTCGCCTCCAGCCCCATTCGATATGTCGAAGTGTCCCTGAGCAAGACACTTAACCCCTAACTGCTCCCCGGGTCAATGGTGCTTTCCCACTGCTCCTAATAGTTAGGATTGGTTAAATGCAGAGGACAAATTTCATGTATGTGCAAATGTACTGGGACCGAAAATATCTCAAAGGAGTGGGGAGAGTGGACCATATCATTATTATTATGATTAGCTGGGGAACGCACACTATATGCCAGGAGTGATGAATGAACAACTTAAACCTTATATACTTTGTTGACCGGGGTGCCCTAGGGGTCTGTACTTGGTCCCCTCTCTCGTTCTGACACACACTTAAGATGGTGCCTGTGGGCTCAGCCAGTGCACAGAGTCTATTTGGTTCCACTTGGACTTGTATTTCCTGTATGCCTTATGGTATATAAATACTGTTTGATTGGTTGATATTTTCTGACCGATCAATATTAAACACCATGTTATGGTGGCTGAGGGACCAGAACACGCAGCATTGATTAACCTGGAAGAATTACAAATCTACCCTTCTAGGAGCAGTGGGAAAGGAATTATGTTGCATCAGGAATACATTCACATAGTTTGAACATATTTCAGCTACGGTATATAAAAAGGTATTTGTCCATTGGGGGTATTTGAAATGTGCTCCACTTGATGGCCAGATGCCTTGGTCGCCTCAGCCAATGTGCGATATTATTCTATTACATTATTTCTGACCACCAGAGATGGTGTTTTACAGTAACACCTCGAGGGTGTGTATTTAACACCTGACGGTCATCTAGAATTCATGGAACTGTACAGTAGTTACATTCGTAGCCCTTGTTCTAAACGGAAGATGTAAAAGGGATTTTCAACAGCAGATGTCTACGGTGTTCATTGCCTGAACAGACTTGATATAACACGTGGTTGCAGTCAGGCAGAAACCTTGTATCTCCATATTTAATCTATTATGTGTTTTTGTCATTTTTTCCATAAATGAATGCCCCCTATGTTATACTTCACTAGAGGTTGGGCCACTACGCGGTCCTCACACCTACGTTGCACCGCCGATCCGACAAATATGTCTGAGTCATAGAGTCGGGGGCTTTGTCAGAGTACCCGGTGTACCCGTATGTCTGTGTCCCTTTTGTGATCTGCCGTCAGTTAAAATGGCTGACTGGTGGCTTTTCTTACCAGCATGTAATATGGTATAATATGGAATAATAGTGAGTCTTAAAAACATATTTCCATTTAGAGGAGAGGAGAGGAGAGGAGACTTTACAGCTGCAATACATACATGGAAAGAATGTATCAAAACACACCCATTAGCACATATTAATTGTCCCACGGGTAAATCAAACTGCCAGCTGACCTGATTGGGTAGACAGACAGGCATGACCATGGTTGAATGATGGATGAAGACACACACAAACCTGGGTCAATGCTAAGCAAATGCTTGCATCTGTCTAAGGAGTTTCCATCAATAAGACGATAACAAAAGATAATCCATAACAGGATTATGAGTATTGATTGCAAGCCGGCTTGCTTTTAAAATCACCAACGATTGGTGTTATGATTTATGGAGAGCGAGTTCATTATCTTTCAGTACAGACCCATGTTTGCAGCATGACGACCCCATCTGGAGAGCCCCTACCTGTTCAACACCTCCGTCATACCATGCAGCTCGCTACTGCTTCCAGACGGACAGAGCCATACATGGATCGATGAATGGATGAATGGATGGATGGATGGATGGATGGAAAGACAAAAACAAAAGACAAACAGATGCAGTGGTGAGATGAGCATGGAGGGAATAGTGCACACTATGCTATACTATACATACAGATGGACACAAATGCACAGAGGACTGCTGATAAAAGAAATGAAATGAAAAGAGTAAACTCCTTGGGCCACCCAAGACTTAAGTGGAACAAAAAGGACATTATTTCTGTATGTACACACAAGAATAAAATCCTGAGTGTTCATTTAACCCTGGTTACATTTGTACAGAGTTACACATGGATAAATGAATGCTGAGGATTTTACAGTGTAAGCTTCTTTATTGCTTCACACACAGGAACACTGGACAAAATAATACATTTATTTTGAATTTCATTGTGCAAGTACATGGATGGTACACTTTGAAACTACAGTAGGCTATGCTTTTAAACTAACGTCAGTGGACTATATGCGTTTCCTTTTGAAATGGAAAATGAGTCAAAGCTGCATATGAGAAGAAGAAATATGTTTTTGTTGGCGGAGATAATCGCTTTCGTTCTGATATTCAGTAGTATATTGCTAGAAAGATTTATACTCAGGTACATAATCAAATACACACAGCCACACACACACAAACACCGTTTGAAAATAGATCAAAAATACAAACACCATGTGAATGCGCACACACACAAACACACAAATAAACACAATACCAATATCTACAAAGTAACAACACCTCCACGCTCACTTACACACGCAATCACACACACGGATCAAACTGAGCATGATAAATCGTCCCGCGGGCCGCTAGTTTGACACTTCTGCCCTAGGGTGTTGTGTTCCTCAGAAGAGAGTGTTCAGAGATAGCGTGTGTACCTGACATATGTTTATGACTGTGTATATAAGGGCAACGCCATGAAGAGATGTACTATGGGTGTGTGTGCTACATATAAAAAAGGGAAAAAAGAGCAGGGAAAGCAAAACCCAGTCCTAAGCAGAGGTGAAGGGTGAGACAAAGGACATATTTATGCAGGGCTCGATTTGCTGCGGGTGAGAGATCCACCCCCCTGCTTGATATCACCTCTGGTCATTCATTTTTATGGCCGGTGGGGATATGTTTTATTCCTGCTTCTGGTTAAATACATGCATTTACTTTTGGGAAATGCAAACTGTCTGATATGATTACAATTCAATCTCCACCCCAATTTGTTTTTTAAATCGGCCTGTCTGCTACCATGAGGCAGATTTTTGCTAAAGAAAAGTTTTGCTACTACTCCTACATATTTTGTGCAAACCTCACTCAAATCTGTATACATTACCTCTGTTGACATGTGATCAAGACGTAACTGTCAGATTTCTCATATTCCATTCCGATTGGCCACGATTGGCTTCCAAAGTTTAGGGGGTGGCATGCCACAAATCATTAACGCTGCACCCGATTGCTGTGCAACTTTGCACGCACACTAACAGTAGGCCAAGGAAGAACCTCTACCCCACAATTCACATTTGCCTCATGGTGGCGCTAAAACAGCCCATTTCATGTTTTGTCTAACTATTGAACCGTAAGTCGTATAATAAAAACATTGTTTTCCCTGGATTCCTTGGATCCTCACTCTCCATATGGGTCCCAGCTTTTTTCCACCATTTTGCGTGTCCTTTTAAACAAATGTTTTGCTACTACTCCTACAGATTTTGTCGAAAACTCACACAAACTATCTCTGGGGTCATCTCAAGTTTGATTTCTCAGATCTCATTTCAAGTGGCTAAAGTTTGCGGGCCCTGGGCAGGCAACTTAATATTTGCTATTTTTGTTTTTAGTTATATGCTGCTGCAATGTCTGACGTTTTATTCTTATAAACCTGTACACAAGATATAAAGATCACCTTGAAGTGGACTCATCCACTCTCACAGCTAAAAGCACTGTGCTTTTTTTATTTTTCATTCCATCACAAAGATGTTTAATCAAATCCCCAGCCAGTAATTCAGTTATAATGGTTGCTGTGGAATCTGAAGTCATTTCCTCTTTTAGTTTGACTTCAAATGTGGTCACTGCCTCTCTTCATCAGAGCTACTGTCTCTTGGCACATTAGGCTGACAGGTCTGGTGCACGTTGAAGTGAGGATGAATGCATATTATTCAGTCCAGTCCTCTTTGAAATGCCGATTTTCAGTGCCCACCTTTCTTTTTACTGACAAACTTTGAGCATGCCATTTTCATTCACGTTTGAAATCTAGGCTTCTACTGTTGCGTTCTGCTGGCAAAACCAAAAGGCTTCAAAGGCTAAAGTAAAGTGCGCTCTGCAATGTGAACTGTAAACCTTCACACACAGAGAAGCAGTCGCACAACACACAGTCAGACCGCTGCGTACAGTGGATAAAACGGAGACTTTTGACTCGTGGTAACACTTTACAAAATTATGAAAAGTATAATTTCTAGGGTTGTCCGATATTGGCTTTTTTACCGATAACCGATATACCGATATTGTCCAACTCTTAATTACCGATACCGATATCAACCGATACCGATATATGCGGGGATTATTGTGATTAGGGTAAGCTCAAATTTCATATCACACACACCATATACAGTAAGAACTCCTGTAACTTATTTATAAAGCAAAAAGAAAAAAATTTTTTTTTTTTTTCAAAAACCGATACCGATATTTTCCCGATATCAATTTTTATGCTAATATCGGCCGATAATATCGGGAGGCCGATAATATCGGACATCCCTAATAATTTCCCATAATTTTCCCAGAGTACAGAGATAGTTGTGGTTGGATCTGAGTTGTTACTATCTTTTTTTTTTTTTTTTACAAATAGAGCCTTTATGCATTTATGTACTCTTATGTACTGTACTGCTCAGAAGTGTGTTTGCAAACCCATTTTAAACCATTTCAAATATCTTTCGGCTATATTTGGCTAAAACCCCCCTGTCACGGAGCAGCCACTCACAAACCCACTTTCCACACCACAAGCTTGCTAAGCTTTTGTTGAGAAGCAGCCCACATTCATGTTGCAATGAAGTGCTGTTAGTTGTGCTTGTGTAATGTGTAGATTTCAAGTGGCATGGAAGGTGCACATCCACTGTCAAATAATTAACCACATGTGTTAATTTCACCCAACGTTCACCCCGTGAACGTTGGGTGACAATAGTAGATCTACAAGTTCACAACGTGTCGCAACAAATCGCAATGTGACGAGTTGTGAGCTTGTAGATCTGGTATTTTTGTCAAAGAGAAAAGGAGTGCCAGACCCCTGGGGGACACCAGTCAGTGAAGCTGTATTTACAGGAGGTTTGGTATTGTATTCCCCATTATATGAAAAACCAATAAAGCAAAATGCAATCCATTTTATACCTGGTTTAATTAATTAATATCTCCTGTTTTTTTAAATACATTTCAGCATAGTGGTGGCCATCATCTCTAAATGGTCCATTTTGAGGCATTATCTGCCATTTCTGAGCTGGGCATACAGCAGATTTGGATCCAGCACCCCTTATTACCCCTAAAACCATGTATGCCATAAATGAACACAATTTGCCTTCAGGGTTAAGATTTTTGGAAGGATTTGAATGTGGCCTAATTTCAACATTTCAATCTGTTTTTTGTACACTTAAACTAAAATTGTTCTATAGATCCTTATCTTCAAATTGGAAGTGAAAACGAAACAACAACAACAACAACTTGAAATGACTGACTGTCCAGGCACCCCACTATTAGGCTCCACTGCTCCAGCAGGATCCTGTGTAGGAGCTATCCACTAAGTATGGTGCTGAAAAGACAGCTTACTCTCAGGGTTGGTTTTCAAACCTTCTCACATCGATGTGGCTACAAATGAGCTGTTCAAGCTCACTATAGTGTTGAAATGTCATCACAGCTGTTTGTTTTGTCTGCCCAAAAACGTCCCTGTCTACCAAACAACAGTGAAAACACCAAAATACAGCAAGAGGGAAATGTGTTTCTGCAAGTAAACACCACCACACTACTGCAGTGGATGATAGCTGCAGGTAATGTAAAACAGGGCAAAGTTACATACTATGCCTTTAACTGTTGAGATCTCAAATTGCTTTATGTTCTTACAGTCTTGTTTTGCCTCCTTGTCCATCTCTGAGTTTTCCCATGTATTCTTTTCCCAATGACTTTCTACTGCAACACACACCATCTTACATCAGTACATCCATGTGCATGGATGTACTGTGTGGATTTGTGTATGCATGCAGACAAAATACAATAGTGGGAGAGAAGAGGGGAAAGACATGTTGAAAGACAGAAGAGGAGGCGTGGATATGAGAGAGAGGGAGAGAGAGAGAGAAGGCAGAGAAAAGAGGGCAGCAACAGGAGAGTACACAGAGCAAAGAGGTCTGTACACAGTAAAATCCTCAGTGTTCATTCATCCATTTTGTATACTCTCAGAGTTAAATTAACACCGAGGAGTTTGCTGTGTGAAAGAGAGAGAGGAAAAGATACAAGTGCGGTGTGGAGGATGGGATAGCATAAAAAGGTGGAGATGAGTTTAGGATATTACAAGGTGAACTCAATGCCTCATCCTGAGGCCATTGCTGTGAATGGATAAACCCAGGTAAAGACATTAATATAATATACATGAGATAGGAAAGACTGCTGCATATTGTGTCTGCTACGTCAGGGGTTCCCAAAGTAGGGGTCGCGACCCCACTTGGGGTTGCGGGAGACTGACGTGGGGTCGCGAAATTATTTTGTGTCATTAAAAAAAAAAAAAAAAAAAAAAACATTTTTTTTTTTTTTTTTTTTTTTTTTTTTTTATTCAACAGAATGGATGAAATGCCATCTAAAATGATCACAAATGGTACATTTTACCATTTTAACACATTACAAATGCGCACCGAACGTGCAAGTTTTTGTGCATAAATGGCCCCCAGGTTTAGGTGGGGTCGCGAGTCAATTTCCGCCTTATTTTGGGGTCGCGGGCTGAAAAGTTTGGGAACCCATGTGCTACGTGACCCATCTACGATGCCTGAAAGTATTTCCTCCGTGTCATGGCCCAGAAGAAAGAGAAAACATGTTTAGTAATGTTGTGTACTACTAGTTTAGGGCCAGACATGGCAATGACAACAGAGTGACACATACATATACAGTACATGTTCGCAAATAGACCCATGTCCAAACAGAGCCCTATGCATTACGTCTTCATAACAGAGCCATATGGTATATGGGTCTATCATACTACAGCAGAGTGTACCCATCCGGCTGTTGCCCCCACTCGTCTTTTAGAAGTGCTGAGTTGCCCACCGGGGGTGGGTGGGTGGGTGGGGGTGCAGTAATTATGAACACATCGTTCAAGGTGAACGCGAAGGAAGGTTGCACAGGAGCGCAGAGAGAAAAATTATGACAGACGATCAAGTTATACAGCCACACACAGATGAAGTGACTGTGTGTGGTCATAAAGTAGGTGTTTGTGTGTGTACTGTGTGGGGAGTGCGAAGAGGAGATTAAAGGAGAGTAAAGACCTTATGCTTTCTGCGTCCGCAGAGGTGCACATGTACACACACGCACGCACGCACGCACGCACGCACGCACGCACACGCACACACACACACACACACACACACACACACACACACACACACACACACACACACACACACACACACAAAAACATGTCTGGTGCTGTCAAACCGAAGGCATAATTATGTTAACCTACAGCAAGATACAGAATACATTTATATCAAACCAACCACTGATATGGTATTTAAGACTGGAGGGGGAATGAGAGAGAGATAGCGAATAAGGCGGAGGAGGAGGAGAGGAGAGGAAAGGCGAGGCGAGGCGAGGCGAGGCGAGGCGAGGCGAGGCGAGGTCAAACAAAGGAAAGCTTGGGGCAAGAGAGGGAAGGAAAGAAGCAAAATGTTAGATTGAGGGGTCAAAGTGGGAGAAGGCAGGAGAGAGCAAGAGAGGCAAGAGGGTGCCAAGAGGCAGAGGACCTGTCTGCAACAGTTTCTGATAAGAGCAGCTACAGTATAGGTCAGTTACATGTGACACATACACACACACACACGCACACACAGTCACGCTGTCCCGCCTCTCTAAATGATCTCATGACAGTCACTCAGCAACACCCTTCTCTCTGTTTTCTCCTGTTCTCACTCCTTCATTCTTCCCTCTTCCTTCTCCTGTCCTCCCTCCCCACATTCCTTCTTACTTTGACCTTCACAATTTTTCCGGGTTTGTCCGTCTGCTGCATCTCCTCTCCTTCTCCTGTCCTCACCGTGCCACGCCCCTCCCACACCCGTCCACCCATTCCTCCTCCTCTATTCTCTCCCTTTTTTTCTACATCTCCAAAACAACCTCCCCCTCGCCTACTTTTCCTCTGTCCTCATCAAAACTCAGTCTAATCTCGCCTCCGCCCGCATTCTAACCAACCACCCTTCCTTTCACACACACACACACACACACACACACACACACACACACACACACACACACACACACACACACACACACACACACACACACACACACACACACACACACACACACACACACACACACACACACCCTCCTCACTTTCTCCGTTTGTACTCGGTGTCATTGTTGAGATAATGATTCACTATTGAGGTGTTTGGGAGGCCATCCCCGGCGCCTGTCTGCCGGTGCCATCTGTGCCCAGTTAGGTGCCCGCCCTGCCCCATGCCGCGCTGCCCTGTCTGCAGGGGGAGGAGAGCGAGAGAGAACCATACCGGGTGGAGTGGGTGTGTGTGTGTGTGTGTGTCTAACAATTGTCTTTCTCACACATACAGTACTGTACACCTACAGTATACACACACACACACACATACACATACACACACACACACACACACACACACACACACACACACACACACACACACACACACACACACACACACACACACACACACACACACACACACACACACACACACCTTCTGCTGACAGCTCCCATACTTCCCCCCTGCAGTGCCCCTGGAGCTAGGTGGGGTTATTAGGGGCGGAGAGCTCACAGCGGTGGTCACCATGGGCCCTTCTGTCCTCCTCTATTCTGTCCTGTTTGTTCTGTTCTGTCAGCATTACAAAGAGAGGGAGAGAGAGAGAGAGAGAGAGCGAGAGAGAGAGAGAGAGAGAGAGAGAGAGAAAGCAAGAGTGAAAGTGAGAGAGAGAGAGAGAGAGAGAGAGAGAGAGAGAGAGAGAGAGAGAGAGAGAGAAAGAGAGAGAAAGAGAGAGAAAGAAAGAGAGAGAGAGAGAGAGAGAGAGAGAGAGAGAGAGAGAGAGAGAGTGAAAGCGATAGTGAGAGAGGAGGTGGGTTGGTGTGGTAGTGGGTGGTAGCGTTACCTTGATAAAGTTATTAGAGGGCATTGGAGAAGTGGCTGTCCTCTTGGCCAATTCAATGCAAATACAGAACTGGCACAACATGCCCACGTTGCAGACGGATTATCACCCGGGCAGAGCCTGCAAGGATAACCTCAGGCAACGACGAATGCCGGGCGGTAATTTGTTTATGACACACCCGTAGCCTTATATTTACTCACTACGGCGGCGAGGAAATTGTATTTTGTTCACATTACTGTCAACGGGGAACAAAATGGCATAGTCCTGCTGGGATTCCCCGACAGTGTGTGGAGGGAGTCGGCTCAGAACAACGGCAGGTGCTGCTGGCTTTCCTCCCTTGTTAGTACATGGTCATTCTGTGAATGAAGGTCACTGAAGGTCGCAATTTTACGCTTTCTGGCCTGGGCCGCAGCGTGGCGGTCCAGGCACCCAAGGCTGCAATGCCAGCCTGACAGCGTGTTGCTAGTTCGAGTCCCACCTTTGATGCGTGTCACTCCCCTTCTCTCTCCCCGTTTCCTGTCAGTCTACTGTACTATCAATAAAGGCATAAAAGCCCCAAAAGAAATCTTTTAAAAAATAAATGTTTTGGTACATTTGCACCTGGATAAACTACAGTGTCTTCTCAGCTGTGAATTCTATACCACACAATCCACAGCAAGGTCCATGTGTGTTGACTTGAGTTGAGCTCCTTAAGCAGCAAGGTCACTCATGCTGACAGTTGTGAGTCTAGTGGCACTGGCATGTTTCCGATGTGACTGTCGCAAGATTCAAGAGATTCAAGGGATTTTGGCGAAGATATTATCCACTGCAAACTAGTACTGCTCCTCAGTGACCAAACCCCCTCCAAGTGCAGCGACTTGAGTCTAATGTGATGTCACACACTGTACCCAATTGCTTGTATCAGCGGTGTGTAACGTTCTCGTATTTTATGTAAAATTAATCAAAGCATTTTTAGGATCAGAGTATTTTATAGGGTGTCATGTTCACACATTGCCGCGATATGAGACTTACAGTATGAAGTGACAAAGGGAGACAGAGACAGAAAGATACAGAAGGGAAAGAGAGAGCAAGAGCGACAGAAAACAGGAAACAGATTGATGAAGTAGGAGGAGGACTTCCCAACGTGTGTCTGATCTCAGTAAGTAAAACAGAACAAACATTCCCCCTTTCTTCTCTCCTTCTCATAAGCCATTCCAACCCCCCACCCACCCACCCAGGCACACGCACACGCACACTCACACATATTCTAATTCTGATTCCTATCTCTTGGCTCCTTCACTCGTTCTTGGCACTCGGTTCATCTCTCTCATCCTCAGTGCTGATCCTCCACCCTACAGTTATTTCATCGCTGAGTTCTATCTCGCTTCCTCCTCCAGCCTCTGTTTTCTTCCTCTGACTGACTACCAATATTACTTTTTTTGGGAGTTGCTTTTCATCCTGTACAGTACATCTCTCTCTCTCACCATTTATATGTCTAACCTTCTAATCTCTCTCCCTTCTTCTGTTTCTTTCTCCATCTGCCAGTATCTCTGCATTTCTCTGTCTCTCTCATTTCCTCTCTCTCTCTCTCTCTCTCTCTCTCTCTCTCTCTCTCTCTCTCTCTCTCTCTCTCTCTCTCTCTCTCTCTCTCTCTCTCTCTCTCTCTCTCTCTCTCTCTCTCTCTCTCTCTCTCTCTCTCTCTCTCTCTCTCTCTCTCTCTCTCTCTCTCTCTCTCTCTCTCTCTCTCTCTCTCTCTCTCTGGGGGAATGGAGGACTGCCTGGAGAGTTAAGCAGGGGAGGTGGTTCTACTGGCCAGCAATGATCAGCAGAGGAGACCGTAGGTGGTGAGGTCCTTCCGCAGGGATATTTCCTCATTAGTGAGCATAGGAAACAGAACTGCATGTAGAGCTTCTGCGTGTGTGTGTGTGTGTGTGTGTGTGTGTGTTTGAGTGCCTCTGTCTATAATTAGTAGTCACAGCGAGAGGTGTTGTGGATCACAGTTAGATAAGTGTTATGGCTGGGAGCCAAGGATGGAGCCGGCCACACACACACACACACACACACACACACACACACACACACACACACACACACACACACACACACACACACACACACACACACACACACACACACACACACACACACAGTTCCAATTGCAGCAGCTTTCCTGAGGTAGTGCAGATGGTGATGGTTAGGGGGATAAGATCTAGAACTTGCCTGGTCTACAACGTACTGCCTGCAGACTGACACACATCTGACACATTTTCGTGAACAACACACACTACAGTATGTGCACGTGCGCACACACATGTGCACGCACGCACACACATGTGCACGCGCGCACACACATGTGCACGCACACACCCACAGCCTTCAGCATGCGTGTGTGTGTGGATGGGTGAAGGAATCATTCATGTCACTGAAGGTGCCATAGGCAATCTAGACACACACGCACAAAATAGACCTGCGCGCACAAATGCACAAATGCAGGCACACACACACACACACACACACACACACACACACACACACACACACACTCCCTGTCAAAGTCAATTCACAATTCGGGTGAATAAAAACAAGACACCAGAAATCCTCGGTTTGGGCTGCACTTACTGTACAGTACAGTACAGTACAGTACAGTAGGTGATTGGTGCTCACTGATGCCCTCTAGCAGCTGCTGAGGGCAGACCCTGCAGACCTCACATGGGAGCATGGGACTGAACAATGCACTTCAGCCATACTCCAATCCTCAGTGTTAATAGGCTCTATGCACAGCAGCCATATTGGAAAGAAATTGGGCCTCTTCTTACTTCCTTCACAGGTGTTACCAATGATACTAATGAAGGCTCTGTTCCATTCTGGTCAGGGTGCTGATATCGTGCATGTTGGCTTACTAGAAACACTCCGTTTTGGTTCCCAAATGGCCCCTTATGGTGGGTGTGTAACAAATGGAACCAAATGGACCCGTAAGGGTCCATTTGGTTCCATTTGTACACTCTCAGAGTTATGGGGGCCCTTGAAAATAAGACAACCACTATGCCACACTAAATGGAACAGAGCCTTAATTAGTGTCATTGGTAACACCTGTGAAGGAGGCCCAATTTCTTTCCAATATGGCTGCTGTGCATAGAGCCTATTTAACTCAGAGAGTACACAAATGTATCCATTTGGTATACATTTGTATACTCTCAGGCTTACAAAAGGATAATGGATGATAGGTTCATTGTTTACCTGGTATCCTATAGTTTCAAGGTACAGATTGTTGATATTGTTGAATACTGTTTGACTGGTGCTAGGTACTTGGTTTACCTGGGATCCTATAGTTTCTTGAGGCACTACACTGTCTCTCTGCATTTTATGTACGTCATAACGACGTACATAAAATGCAGAGAGACAGTGTAGTGTAGTGTTTACCTTGCTTAGTGTAGGTCGCTCTGGATAAGAGCGTCTGCTAAATGCCTAAATTGTAATTGTAATTGATAAATTAACACTGAAGATTTGAATGTGTTCAGTTCACTGACATCCACTGCTTTGTATGGCCTACTTGCCTCCCTTCCAGGTCCTGCATTACCACCATTGCCTTGATAATAGAATCACATAACTGTCAGTGCTCGAGAACAACAACAAATAAAACACACTCAGTAAAGCGCGTGCGGCTGTGCGTGTGCACACACACACACACACACACACACACACACACACACACACACACACACACACACCGTCAAAGGATTTGTATCTGTACTTGACATCAGAAATAATCCAACAAGCTGGGATCCTGAGACGGAGACATAGACTCTTCCAATATACACACACACACACACCCACACCTAAACTCTCACCAATACCCAACCAGACACTCACCAAGGTGCGAGATATTACAGGACCTGTGTGTGTGTGTGTGTGTGTGTGTGTGTGTGTGTGTGTGTGTGTGTGTGTGTGTGTGTGTGTGTGTGTGTGTGTGTGTGTGTGTGTGTGTGTGTGTGGGGTGTTCAGGGAGGTAACAACAGGACACCTGCAGCCATGCTGTGTGAAGGTCAAGGCAGAAAGAGACCACCTGCATAGCACAGCTGGCACAATGCTGAGAGTGTGTGTGTGTGTGTGTGTGTGTGTGTGTGTGTGTGTGTGTGTGTGTGTGTGTGTGTGTGTGTGTGTGTACACATGCAAATGCACACGGTGGGGTTGAGGCTGTCAAGGTAAGACCACAGGTCAGTAGAGTCAATAAAAAGGTCCCATGGCACCATGACAGGCAGGGTGTAAGTTCATAGTGCAATGACAGGCAGGGTCAAAGTTCACACCACAAACAGGAAGAGGGAGTGGGGGAGACTTCATCAAACACAATGGTGTTCTGAATCCTAAATTAAATCTTAAATCATGCTCGACTTAAAATACAGTACAATGTAAAAAGGCAGCTAACTCTTTCACTGCCAAGGACGACTTTTACAACTTATTTTTCCAAAGGCTCAGCCTGTCAAGGACGACTTTTAGTGTTTATTGGTTTTTCCACTAGATGGCGCTTTTCTCTAACACATGAGTGACCATCAGGGGACCATCATCCGCAGATGCACACAGATCCAGGAGATCACGTGATCCCAAGATTTACTGCTCCGTTCGCTTCCTGTTTAACGTGTTTGGGAAATCGTCTGTATCTCGCCTCCTGTGTTTTACTATGTATTCTGGACGAGTCGTCCTATTTTCAACGGCCTGTAACAAGCGGACGGGTTACTTGTTTTCTTTTCTTCGCAGAAGCACAGTGAAACCCCCGTGATTACCAACTATCAGGGGATTGATCATACTGGAGATAAATATTCTGTGACTACTTCAAGTAAATTTAAAAAATCGCTGACAGTGGGTGCACGCAGCCAGAAATAAGTCTGGCAGTTAAAGAGTTAAGATCTCTTGATGTTTTTGTACCCTATTCCTAATTCCCGTATGTTGCTACCTTTTTTTTCTGTATCTGGCCTGTGTTTCTAACTGTGGTACTGCCACCATGATAACTGAATTCCCCTCATAGGATCAATAAAGGTCTAATTATTTATCTATATAGCCTACAGGTAGGTAGGCAGAAGCCAACATGGGAAAATTCAATTAGCACCCCTCTCTTGCAGTCTAATGTTTTGTTTGTCCAAGACCAAGGACCACAATGGAAGTCAGTCACTGACTTTATTGTGTTTTATCCTTGACGTTTCTGCAAAGCATGTATAGTGTTCTATCACCTTTGGAAAATTCCCCAACTCTATGACAACTTACAGTAATACTCAATAAACAATATCTGACACCATTTCAGAGGGCTGCTTTTCACCTAATCTCATGAATCCATTCTGATCTCATGAGCTTAATTTTCTCTTCATGACTTGGTTGTGAAACCTAGACGTGTGTGAAGGTATTGCAGGGGGGAAAGACGCTTCTAGGATGATTTAGATGCAGAGATAATAAACTGACTATGTGTTGTGGTTTGCTTGATTTTATTTGCCAGGCAACTGAGAACTCCAAATGAAGAAAATGGGGGCCAAATACAGTATAGAACAGGCGTTCCCAAACCTTTCCATGCCAACAACCCCCAAGTAGCCATAACCTCTGGCTGTGGCCCCCCATTGCTAACACAAATAAAACCAATCAAATAATAATAATAATAATAATAATAATAATGTAACGAGAATAGCTCAAGATATTTTTAGCTTTAAAAATAATGATGATGACATACCCAAAATAGGGATGTCGGGTTCAAAGTGGTTAAACTGGCACGACAATCTTATGAATTGAATTTCAATTGAAATAATAAACCTGCAGTATAGCAATAGCACACAATTTAAACCTTGGTGAATGTGTCATTTCCCCAGGCCTGGTTGTTTGGAGGCTATGCAGCACTCTCTTCTACATTATAGCACAGGGCAGTACAGGCAGCATTCTCCAATATGGGTTGCATACCGCAGCAAAATATCAACCTTCAGTACTTTTAAATAATGCGTTAAACCTTTGGCGTGCACTTATTTGACGTGTCAGCCACTTGAATCACAGTCAACTAAAAGAGGAAACCATAAGACAAAATTAATAGAGTGGACGTAAAAGTTTTCAATATCTGAAAACTTTGAGAAGATGTTATTTGTCATGAATAATTAGCTCAAATATGGGCAGGGATTTACAGTGATGTACAGTTCACCATCATGGACTAACAGTTTAGAAATTGATGTGCATTGAGTGGAACAGAAATTATACTATTTAGTCACTGTTGGCCAGAGTAAATTTTGTAATTCAATGTATAAATGGACCCTTTGGGAGTTTGGGTTTCATTTGTTCATTCTCAGAGTTAAATTAACACAGTACTGTATGTATACGCTATAGGCAGCATTCTGGTCTACAGTAGGGATATGGTAGGTAGGCAGCATTCTGATCTACAATATAGGGAACAAGGCAGTGCAGGTGACATTCACTTCAGTACATCAGAGGTTCTCTACACTAGGACTTGATTTATTATCAACTCATCTGACTCACTTTACCCATTCACCATCATTTCACTTAAAAGAACTGTTTCATGATCATGTTTAAATGTTTTGTTTATTTGTTCATTACTTCAGCGATATAATGTAATGTGGGGACAGAACCGGTTCCAAGGTGACGACAGTCCAAATTAGATAAAATGGTTCCCTAAAACCAATTGAAGACTCCAAAAGGAGTTTCTTAAGTAAAACTGCAGACATGTGTTGGGATCAGTTTGCAGAGACGTGTTGATGAGTCAAGCCTCAGTGTAAAGAACAGTCTCTAGAACAGTATACATTTAGGTGACAGATCACGTCATAGCAGAGACACTCACTCAGCTGTCTCCGTGAGGACACCGTTGCACTTCTTTGCACCCTGTTGCCCTGAAAACACAACACATGATGACGCAGGGAGCAACCAATAAACAGAAGGAGGGGACGAAGACAAAAAAAAGTTTTTATTTTGTTAGAGAGGTGAAATTGTTTTCCTTTAGTATATGCTGAGCA
>NC_139941.1:27304358-27331858 GCF_963454915.1 Gymnoscopelus microlampas
AAATAATAAGTGCATTCATAATGTAGTGTTTGTTCTCTCTCTCTCTCTCTCTCTCTCTCTCTCACACGCACACACACACAACACACAACACACACACACACACACACACACACACACACACACACACACACACACACACACACACACACACAGTACACTCTGTTTGCCTCTCTCTATTTTCCTCTCTCTCAGGCGCATGCTGTCCAGAGGCAATACACAATTACAACTATCCAAACCGATGACAAAACACTTTTTGTGATTGCTTGCAATTATGAAAAGGCATAGGACTGGGGGGGCTATAATAGACTAGAGGATACTGATTATAAAAAGTTCCAATTACTTCAAACTAATTATCTTTTCCTTTTAATTGAAAAGATTACGGTAGATAACCTGTACTGTGTATTTTCCCCCCCGGTTCATCTACTTTTAGGGGTAAATGTGAGTGAAATAATCACTATTTTACAGATTACACAACAGATTGTACCGATAGACCAGTGGTTCTCAACCTGTGGGCGGAAGCCCACTGGTGGTCTGCGAGGGTATTGCAAGTGGGCCCCCAAATAATTGTCAAAACATTAAGATTTTAATCCGAATATAACGCTAATATAAAAAATAAAGAATAATGTAAAAAATACATACATTTTTTTCTTGAAACTCTTGAAAAAAATAGGAACTTAAAGTATACTACGTTAGTTCCACTGGTCCAAGTCAGAACACAATCGAATGATTGATTATTGAAATAAATATGCTCTGAAAATGCATCTTTTCTGTCAGGAAATGAATCCTTTCAAGATTTTTAAATGGGCCCTGATCCAGAAAAGGTTGAGAACCACTGTGATTTCTGTGACTACATTCCTGGGAGGGGGAGGGGTCGCTGCTCAGTGATTGGCTAGTTTGTTGTTAGTAAAAGCGGAATCCCATATCCTGGAGAGACGATTGCTCTGAGATTGCCAAGCTAGTACACGCTTAGGCAAACCGGCTGACCAGTCACAGACAGTAGGTTGGGGGCGGCCATAGCTGAGTGGTTAGTGAGCCCACCTAGGGAGCCAGAGGCCCTGGTTGCCCCAGGTTCGATTCTAGGCCAGGCCAGCATATGTGTCGATGAAATTAAATTTGTCCCTGAGCAAGACTCTTAACCCCTAATTGCTCACAGGTTCTCATTGGAAACAAGACCGCAAGGACTTTCATGAACGACCTGTTAAAAGGAATTATCCTTTATCCTTTAAGACATTTGTGTTTATAAGGCTGGCCGCACTACTGCAGTCCAGCCCAAAATTAAGATGGCAAGAGGTCAGCCTATAGGAGCATGTCATCTTTATAAACCCGGCACATTGTACAATTGGGTTCTCCAGCTACATTGTTAGTTTTGTGTTGTTTTTTTTTACCTTTGCCCGTTCGCACCTGAATCTGACTGAGCCTCTAGATAGGCAGAGGGAACGGAGCTACAGAAGGCGGATAAATATGCCCGCAAACAACTCCAACCAGTGGCATACCCACTGTAGAGGCAGGGAAGGCGGTCGCCTGCCCAACTAAGATCTCGCCTCCCCTAGAAAACCCAAATAACACGAGAAAGTGTCATTGCGTGCTTAATGTCCTCAAAGTCACACATCCAACAAGCTTTGAACTGAGCAGATTGGACCTCCCATTCCAGAGATAATGGCCAAAACATCTTGAAAACGGCCACTTTCGCCAGTTTTCGATCGCCGATTTTCGGTTGAGTTGAAATTTATTTTTGGGGGGTTATGGGGGGGATGTAAAAAAAAAACTTGCCTGCCCTAAATGTAATTCCTGGGGACGCCACTGACTCGAACCATAGATATCCATCCTAATGCATTTTGCTGTGTGTATCATGTCTGAGTTGCACAGGAATCTCAAAATGTACACATGCTTTCAACCGAGAGCAATTAAATGGTCCAACTTCCACCATCTACATGGAAATGACTCACACTCCAACTACTTCCATCAGATCTTGGTTGCAAGGTGGCTCATAGTGTTTCTGGCATGCAAACAAACACACACTGTGTAAATGGGGGCGCCATTGCCAATGCCAGTTGGGGACCTATAGGCATAGTCAGTGCTCACCAGTTGTCCCGTCAACACGCAGGCACGTGCACGCTTGTGCATGCACACACACACAAGCAAGAGAGCAGTTGGGTGTTATTTGGATAACAACAGATTCAGGGAGCTGGACGAACATAGCTGTGTAGGCGTGTGTGTGTGGGTGTGTGGGGTGTGTGTGTGTGTGTGTGTGTGTGTGTGTGTGTGTGTGTGTGTGTGTGTGTGTGTGTGTGTGTGTGTGTGTGTGTGTGTGTATGAGTTGGCAATTGGGACAACTGGTGAGCACTGCTCCCCACTGGCATTGGCACACAGAGAGACACACTCACACAACACATACTTGGTCACGCACACACACAAATGCACACTCCCCCACACACACACACACACACACACACACACACACACACACACACACACACACACACACACACACACACACACACACACACACACACACACACACACACACACACACACACACACACACACACACACACACACACGCATACACACACACACAAGATTCTGATATATTCACACTCAGCCTTTGTGTATAAATATCATTATTCAAACATAATAACCTACTCAGGCCAAACATGGAGAAAGAAACTTTTGAAAAAGAGAGAGAGCATTACAGAGAAAGAGAGAGACAGAGAGAGAGAGAGAGAGAGAGAGAGAATGAGAGCTGGCGAGACAACTCTTAAAAGAAAGAAAAATGACATTATATTCAACATCACAGATAGAGCATCACAGAAGAAAAGAAGGGAAGGAAGACAGACAAAAGAGAAGGAGGAAGGAGGGAGGAAACTGTATGATCGACTTAAGCGTTTCCCCATTCAAATGTAATAGCACACAAACAGACTATAAATTCCAGCACTATTCATATGCTCCCATCATCCTTTTAAGAAGCTAGTGGAGCGGGGGGAAGAGGAGAGAGGTACGGGGATGATGGGATGGGGTGGGAGAAAGGGAGAACTCGCACACAAATCAAGCGATAATAGAAATGAGAGGAAGAAAGCGGGCAGAAATGAAGAGAGAAAGGGAAAGCCGGAGTGTAAGCTAACACAGCGAGAGCTTTTCAAACCGCGGCCGCAATAAAACGTTCCTCTTTAGAATGCCTATGAAATTGGCTTGATGAAAGAGAGCTATCTCACTTGATTCAATCCTACCTAAAAAAGAAACCCCAACAACTTTCAAACGTTGCCATACCTCTAACTCCTAAGAGTCTCTATCTAACTATATAAATGGCGAGCAACTTCCGCACCCTCGGTGGTGACACCCCACAGCTCTGTTATCGGATAAACAACGCACCGCCACACCACATGTCGCCTACTGACTCGCCACGGCGGCCGCACTGAATTTACGCCTCGCGTAGGGGACATCTCACTGTTCACTACACCTTTTCCACCGCGCAACATAATTAATTCTACTCACCAAATGTCGGACAAAACGGAAGGGGAGGCAGCTTCGTACCGTTTACCGTGCGCACGACCTCATCACCACAACAGCTGGCAGCCGCTGCGGGGGTTTTTTCCTTTTTTTCCAAACTTTTTTTTTGGTCACCATTTTCTCCAGGCACCATTTCTGGTGTAACGTCGGGTCTTTCTTTTCACCAGCCAATCACCTTTCACGTTGCCACGTCCGTTGCCACGTCGCGCTGACGTACGCTAAACAAGCGCTGCCGTGCGCACAATGCAAACGAGCCCAAAGGCGCGCAAAAATAAGCCGACCATTGCTTACACACAAAGTCAGACCTGGCAACGCAGCCTACGCCAATCATGTGTGAGAGATCTACAAGCTATGGGGCAGAGACGCCACCGTATCTTAGCAACAACTACAGCGCTCACTCTCATTGGTCGTGTCACGCTAAGAGCAGTCTCCAGACAATGGCATCGCAGACAGCTTGCTGTTACTGCTGTAGCCATCACAGGCAGTTGCAGCACGACGGACAGGGCGCTGTGATAGCTGCCATGTCGCTAACGCTAACCTGGTTGTCATGCCTGCAGCGGCTGTGCAATCACTTTGTCAACAATGCACGTTCGTGTGGTGAATGTCTATATTGCTGCTCAGTTCGTCCATTGTAGATGGTGTATGTTTGTGTGTGTCTTCTGGAGAACAATGTAGCTCCACAGCAACTACACTAACCCCCCCCCCCCCCAAATACACGTACTCACAACAACACCAGGCGGCCGCCATCTTGCAGAAAGGGCTGCCATTCGCCAGCTTTCAGAAAAACAAGCAACCACCTTCATATTTTTTTTTTTTTTTTTTTTTTTTTCCTTTTGGAAATTTTCATCCCACGATTTCCGCGCGGACCACCAGGGGGTCCGCGGACCCCCTGGTGGTCCGCCAAACATACAAAATATAATTTCTTCTACTTATTTTTCATCATTTTGTAACTTTTACATTACACTTTCTTACAATTTTTTTTTCTTTTTTCCCTTTTTGCAAATGTTACTTAGACAATTTGTCTACCCCCATATACACACGCCCACGCGGGCCCCATGCGCGTACATGCCTCTAACAGCCATAATCCCCATCTATACTGCCCACTCTGTGCTGCAGCTACACGGATACAGACACAGGGACACGGAGGGACCAACAAACGCAAAGCCCCGTGCGCGGCTGGGGTTGAGGGGGGCGTAGCCCCCCGAAACTCTAGTGAGACATAAAATAGGTTCTCTCTCTCTCTCTCTCTCTCTTTCTCTCTACCTCCCCCTTCCTTTCACCCTCCCCGAACAGTTTCTTATTTCTGCACTAAAAAAGACAGAATAAAGCTTTAGGTTCAGATAATTTAGTGAGCTTTCACTTTGTGCCTTGCCCTGCGGCACACACTACCTTGTACCCGATCAGTCAACTCTGGATGTTTGGTAATCCCTCTCAGGATCATAGACCCTGGGAGACCATAGATATGGATATGATTTATGCTTAGTTGTATGATGGTGTCCCACGCCAAGAATAGCTGATGAGAAGCATACTGTAACTACACACAGCAGAATAGTGTTCATTTAAGTTACTATAACTCTGAGTGAAGGAATGGACCATACAGGTCCAACTTTACAACCTTGCAGTTAAAGGTAGGGTAAGTGATTTGCTTTGGTTGAAATAAAAGTCTATATTCTGATAGTACTCATTGCTATAGAGTGTTTGTTCAGTAAAATGAGTCTCCTTGTCTCTCCAGCTCTTTATAAAACAGAAAATGCATTTTCATTTCAGTTTCAGTTTCATTTCCAATTGTATCCAACCAGGACAGAGAACTCAATCAGGATACAGATTAAACAAGTGAAATTGGAAGTGATGACACTAAGAAATGAGCAGACAAAATTGACACGCATGCACTACCACATACATACTATACACAAAACTCTATACTGTAGGCTCTAGGGCTCTATACTGGGTCTGCTCCTTTTTTCCCTCAACACCAAATCTCTTTGCAGAATATAGCAAAGCTCCACAAGCTCACAACGCGTTGCATTGTGATGTGGTGTGAGATCGTAGTCTAGATCTGTTTGCCCCAGAATCAGTTTGCTAGGGTTCATGTGGTTAAATCTACAAAATTAACTGGTGGAAATTCAGACAACTTAAACTTCTTTAAGAAGGCACAGTATTGAATAGAAGAATAGTCTGTTTGCTATTTCAGGTATTCTGTCCTATCAGACTGGATGCTAGCAACTGGCAGTAAGTAAAAAAAAAAGTAACTTTTACACAGCTACTGCTTGACAGTAGTTGTTATTAATATGGCGATTTTCCACTGTATGGTACCAGCTAAACTCGTCTTGACTTTACTCTTTTTTGCTTTTCCATTAGGCAAAAGTACCTGGTACTTTTTTTTGGTATAAGCTCTGTCAAGGTTCCAAGCGAGCTGTGAAAACACTGCTGTTGACTAGTCAGAGACGATAGTCACGTGTAGTCGTGTCACAACGTACTCCCTGATACCGTACGGAAGCTCCCAAATACTATTAACAAACTTTTAAACTAGCTATTGTAAATTTGAAATGAATCAATAATACTTAGACTGGCTGAGGCAGTAACATCAAACTGTGTCCCTCTGTCTCTCTCTGTGTCTTTGTCCGGTGCAAGTGAATGTATGCGCACATGTCATAGGTGTCAGGGTATGTTTTTTTGTGTTAAACAGATGCGGGCTTTAACAGCACAGCGTCTCTTTCCTGTGCACGTGCACTTGCATAATAGGTGTGCAGTGTCTCTGTGTGTTGTGTGCGTGCCGTGCATGCAATTTACAAAGGCAGATTGCATTATTATGTCAACGTCAATCTTTCTCTCACTTTCTATCTAACGTGTCCATGTCATTCACTGCCTAGAAACCAGATGGCAGATTTTGTTTTGTACTGCACTAGAGCAAGACTAAACTAAATTCTGTCCAAAATCTTTCAAACTGACATTTTAATGATAGTTGTTAACTGTCACTTTGCTTTCCTGCTGGCCGCAAGTGAAACTTATAAAAGTCACACTTACTCTAAGCCGTACACAAAATCAATACAGTGGATCGATTAAGGGCATGATTCAGTAAACATTTGGTTAAGAGAAGGTGACGTGTGTTCTGGCAATTCAAAGCCAAACAATCTCCCCTCCCCATAGGGAGAAACTTCCAGGGACTTTGAGGAGAGTTTCCTGCAAAGTCCTGCTTCCAAGGAGGGAGCAGGATGATGGGAACTGAGCCCAGAACAGAATGTCCGATGGTGGGAAACCAGGGCAAGAGAGTCCCTGGTGTGTTCCTGGAAACATGGGTGAGAGAGGAGAGGAGAGGAGAGGAGAGGAGAGGAGAGGAGATCTATGCTTGGTCAATGCTAAATAGTACACTTGAAGGAGCAACAGAAGTTAAACAGGAGAAACACGGAAAAGAATGAGGAAGGAGGAGGAGGATGTTCTAGAAAGAGAGAGAGAGAGAGAGAGAGAGAGAGAGAGAGAGAGAGAGAGAGAGAGAGAGAGAGAGAGAGATACGACCTCCTGGTAGATGCAGTAGAAATAGCTGCCCCACTTGTAGACACACTTTCTGTTGCTAGCTGACTGTCCTCAATGCGATGGGGTAGCTAACCTATATAAGCCTGTGCCGCTCTACAGAACCTCACACATGCAGAGAGAGAGAGAGAGAGAGAGAGAGAGAGAGAGAGAGAGTCCGAAAGACAGAGGGTCTGGGGGATGGTGGGAAAGGGAGCAGTGCTAAAATCAGGCCGCTCATGCTGTAGGCTACTGCTGAGTAAATCACCTGTGCAGTTAGCCTAGCTACCTAGCGTGTAGCCAGCTGCTCTTCTAATTAATAGCAGATCCCGTCTAGGGACCTGAGCATATGGAGAATGAGATAGCTAAGTACCAATCTTTAATAGATGGCAGTGCCATACACAGTAAAATCCTCACTGCTAATGTATCCATTTGTAACTCAGAGTTAAATTAACAATATTTACTGTGTATGGGGAAAAAAAGAAAACAAGCCAAGCCTTTCTAGCGATGCATGGGTAGGGAGAACAAGGTCAACTCAGACCTTTCTTTGAACTGAAAGGGAATGTTGAATTGGGAGGCTATATATTGATATAGCCCATAACTCAGAGAAATGGGTAGGTCCAATGGGTTTGTACTTTTTGAGCTGTGCAATCACAGCTCCTGGTTGTTGATATATCACTCGTCTGTGGCATTCATCCTGTAAAGCACAGTAGACACCAATGCCATGGCTTGAATTACAAATTATTTAGGTGACAGCTAGTCATACGGCCTCAGCTTACACCGCCAGTAGGATGGGATGAAGTGATCAGAGCTCGCTGAGGGAGCTGGGACACAATGAGGGATTTTCTTGGAGTAGCAGACTCATTACATTTATCAAACAGAGTTTCTTTTTTTGTGTGTGTGTCCCAAACACACACACACACACACACACACACACACACACACACACACACACACACACACACACACACACACACACACACACACACACACACACACACACACACACACACACACACACACACACACACACACACACACACATACATGCAAACAAACACACACAGACAGACAGACAGAGACCTCTGAACGAAGGACAGCTGACTAACTCAGCTAATAGTTATACTCAACTTAATGCATGCACTGCTAATGGCAGTGGCATTATTAATGTGTGAATTATGCTGTCTGAAGCATGACAACATGCACATATACAGAGCCATAATGGGTGAATTATACTGTCCGCATTGTAAATGCAACCTATTTGACTGCAGTAACTCCAACACTTTCAACAGCATTTTTATTGATGTCGTTACCCAAGGCCAGGATTAATGGCTGACACGCACACACACACACGCGCATGAGCATGCACAAAATTACACAGTCACAATATACACACAGGCACACACACACACACACACATAAATGAATGTGCACGTCAGCATGCACGCACACACACACACACACACACAATGCGTGCACCCACAAACACACACACACACACACGCACACACACACACACACACCGCTTGCACAGACAAACAAAACTTTGCTTGCATTAACCCTGGAACCAACAAACACGCAATTATGGGATGCCATTTCAATCTGCGAGAAAATGCATTAGCTAGAGATGGCAAAGAAAATATGTCTTAACCAGTGTGTGTGTGTGTGTATGAGAGAGAGAGAGAGAGAGAGAGAGAGAGAGAGAGAGAGAGAGAGAGAGAGAGAGAGAGAGAGAGAGAGAGAGAGAGAGAGAGAGAGAGAGAGAGAGAGCCTGATGATCGTATTTATAATTTCTTCTCATTATACTGTAGGTACGGTAGATGGAATGTGAAAAGTATATAAATGGCAAGCATATTTTAACAACAACCATCAAACCCATTATCACCTTAAATTAGAAATACAGTACTAGACCGTTGCCCGTTGGGACAGCAAAAAGGGAAAGAAAATACAAATAGTATTAAGAACGACCTACACACTGTAGCCACACTTAAAAAGCTTACCAAATATATTTGTACTGCATGTGTCTACATGCACAGAACCAAACCGGTGCACAGACGACAGAACCAGGATCAAGCAAAGATATTGATCACTCTAATGGAGAAAACGTAATAGAAATCTCTATTAAGTTGGTCCCATTACAGTAATGATCCAACTGACTCTAAGGAATCCTATCAGATCAGCACTCGCAATCAGCTGATGAATGAAGCTTGACACAGCAGTTAAAAGATGATGCAGGTTCCTTCATGATAAAAGTCTGACTTTGCATTGTTAAAGAAATGCATATATAGCAATCTAATATCAGAATTAACGAGTTAGTGTGTGTGTGTGTGTGTGTGTGTGTGTGTGTGTGTGTGTGTGTGTGTGTGTGTGTGTGTGTGTGTGTGTGTGTGTGTGTGTGTGTGTGTGTGTGTGTGTGTGTGTGTGTGTGTGTGTGCGGTTGGCTTGTGTGCATATGCTTGTGCTTGTGCTATTCTTGTGCATATGTATGTGAGCATAGGACACCCACTCACTTGTACAATTCCACAGCAATAGGCCTCGGGCCACATCTTTGCCTCCCCTGTACTGTACAGAGGATAAAATAAATAATAATAATAATAATTAAACCACTTTCAACCTGGCGGCCCCATTTTGGGCATTTCATTACAGGCGTCGTAGCACGACACATTGTGAGCTTGTAGGTCTAGTTTGTTTTTTGTTATGTTTGGGGCTTTTTTGTCTTTAGCCAGAGTTTATTCATAATGTACTCACCCCTGTGCCAGCGATTTGGTGTTTTATAACCCTTTTCAACCGGTCACAAAATTGTTGATCGTGTGTTGATCGTTTGTCTGGCTGTGTTTATAAACACACACGACAGATAGAGAAGCACTCAAATAGTTAAGTTTCCTCTTTACGTCTCCATTCTCTCGCTCCCCCCCTCCCAAACAGGCTGCAAACGTCATATCCGGGTGGCTGACGACGTATTTCCGCCCCACTTCCGTAGGGCGGAAATAGCTTAGCTTAGCTTTGATCGGGTTTCAGATCGTTGGTATACACAGCGACGATAACTGATCGTCATCCAGACTAAAGAAAATAGAACCGGAGCTCTCCGTTCGTTTTTTATACCGTGTGAAAAAACGTGTTTTGCCCTATTTTGTCTAAAAATCACACTTTTTAAGCTGAAACGAAAAACGAAAACGAAACCACTGGATTTTGCATCGGGGTGAATCGGAAGTAGGTGGAAAGGGAATCTGACCTCAGTAATGTACAGAAAACAGCGCGATCGTCTATTAAACAATAAAAAATCAAAAGAACGCATATATGCGATCTAGGCAATCAAGCGATGGATTTGAAAGAACGCATTAATTCGATCTTGGCAATCAATGTGTTAATTGACAGGAAAGTTTAGGACCCCGTTACGGACCCCACAACAACGACATAACATACGGACAGAGTCAAATGTAGAGCGGTTGGCACCGCTAAAAATAGCAGACATACAAGCTTGTAGCGCGGCACTCAGCTTGTAGATCTGCTATTTCATTTTTTTAAATCTTGAAAATGTGTGCACATCTTTGAATATATACGTTTTTTAAAGTGAAAATGTTTAACTCAAATCTTTGCTTCTGGGGATTCTACAAATGTCTTTTAAATCCTAACAGTTTTTTGGGGGAAAAAAAACCCTCTTCTGGGGTTTCTGTTCCAGGAACCCCCAGAAGCGAAGATTTGAGTAAAACATTTATATATATATTCAAAGATTTGCACACATTTTCACAATTTCTTTAAAAAAATAGCAGATCTACAAGCACCGCGAGTGCCGCGCTATGAGCTTGCAGTCAGGCTTTAGAGGTCATGTGGTAGGCGGCCTAACTATATATACTATATATCGGTTCTCTCTGTAGATCTGCTATTTAAACTTTTTATTTGGCATTTGTAAAAAGCCAAACAAAGAGAGAGATGTTTATAACAAATATATAAAAAAGAATACAAGTCATGAGTCAATAGTTTTTTTTAGGTAGCAGCAACAACTGAATAATTACTTGAGAAGAAAAAGGAAAGAAACCAAAAGCTCTGCTCCTGTTTCTATTATGGGCAGCCATTTTTAGACAGTCATCCATTATGCCCGCTGCGTTCCCAAACTGTCAGCCCCTAGCGAAGCCAAAGAGGCCATGTCAGCTGAGGGTGCTGGGCAGGCAGGAAGCAGCATCACTCTCAGCACGCTGGGAATTGGAGGAAGAATGGGAGGGATGGGGAGTGGACTACAATGCCGAATGTCAGCGATGACACACAACATCTTTAGAGGGAAACGAGATGGATTAATGTTGTTTGTGTAAAGATGTGGTTAAAAACGATGCAATGCGATGATAAGGGCGGAAGGGAGGAAAGGAAGGGGATTGGGGAAGAGGTATGGGAGGATGAATAGAGGTGGAAAGCAGTGAGGTGTGGATGGCTGATCTTGCCTAGAGTGAAGAGGTATTGTTAAAGAAGAGGAGTACAATGCAAAAGGTGAAATGAGATGGAGGGGGTTCGAGGAGCATTGTACATTACACTGTAATGTAGTCCTATTTAAAGTACAGTATACTGAACACATTCAATGTGCCTGAAGGGGTGTGTGCACGCCTACTAGCATTGTGCTCATGTTTTGTGTGTGTGTGCATGCGTGTGTGCATGTGTGCGTGCCGTGCGTGTATACTCGCATGTGTGTGTCTCACCTCTGGTCCAGTGTATTCAGTCTGTGTTGTGCGATCAGTCATTTGGCAGTCTGTAGTCCTCAAAGCACATTTGGCACTTTCCTGCACACACAAAATAAAACACCATTAGTTATGCCAAAAATCTCTCATAACCAACAGAATTACAGTAGCAACATCAAAAACAAAACAAGGCTAAATGATTTTCAAAGTTATTAGTGATGGTCAAAGAGGACACTAATGCCACTGCAATAGCTAAGCTTAGCCCTGTTGGTTTCTACCTAAATTGCTTGCTTATATATCCATAGAAAATGGCAGGTACCCAAGTCCACAAACTAACTAACCCCCCACCGGCACCTGTCCTGGAAATCCAAGAGGTCGTAAAATAGTCCTGAGATGCAGGGGATGTTTTTTTTCTGCAGCTAAACAGTGAAGCATGGTCCCTCCCAGCACAAAGTGCACTGGCAGAGAGGCAGGAACTCATAAAAAGTGACAGCAAGTGCTGGCCAACCAGCTAGGAGGTCCTTCTAGCAGATAATTAATAGGTTTCCACTGGCAGATTTATACACGGAGGCAGCGAGAGAAGAGTGCTGGCCTGTTCCTTCAAAATACAGCCACTTTTAACTTGGCTTTTAACCTGCATTTGCATCACCTAAGGATGATTATATTCCTTTTTAAGAGGCAGGTTTCAAACCCCGCACATCACAGGTCTCTAGCACTCTCTCCAACTGGAGCATTTTATTACTATGCCCACTAATCATTCTGAATTACGAGTGCTAAGCTAGCTAGCTCATGAAGTGGAACAACACAAAACATGAGAGGAATGTTGGAGTGATAGTAAAATATGAGAATTTCATTAACCTTGATTAAAATAGATTAACCCAATTGGAACAGGATGGGGGGAGGACGGGCACTATGGGTTTGGGGAGTAAACTAGAACTAGAAGGAACTCGTTTTCATTCCCTTCTTATACTACTTAAAGAAACACCTGCATAATGAGCCATGTGAAATATCCAGGTCAACAATCGGTAGCATAAAAGTGTCACAAAAGTTAGCTAAAGGTCTTCCTTATTTTATGTCCATCCCTCGATGAAAAGCAAGGGATGCTAGGCGGTCCTTCTATGAGATAATTAATAGGTTTCCACTGGCATATTTACACAGAGAGGAAGAGAAAAGAGAGTTCCAGCCACGAGAGGCCCTTTCCCTCAAAATGCCACACTTTTAACTTAGCAATGGTGGTCAAAATGTCACCTTAAGTACACAGAGATATATATTAACACACTTGGACACAAACAATCCCACAAATATATGCACACTTCCACACACTGGCACTTGAAAACACACACACACACACACACACACACACACACACACACACACACACACACACACACACACACACACACACACACACACACACACACACACACACACACACACACACACACACACACACACACACACAGCCAATTAATTTGGTGTGGCAATTGTGTGGGGCAAATGTTGCCACCATTTTCAGTAGTTAGTGGCAATGACATAGCGATAAGTTTTCCAAAGGCAAGTGGACATTTAAAAATGTTTTCACTTCTTTCAATGTGGATGTTCACCACTCACTACTGTTCACACTGTTCCCACCACTAACTGTGCAGTTATTAATTATAATTTCACAAGACAACACCAGACTAAACCGTATAAGTCACACCATGACACAAATAAAAGTAGACCTGCATGTATGCAATTTTGTTATTATCCATGGCCTGACATTTGAGCATTGGCCAATATTAGATACGCACTACTTTATTCAGCAGAACCATGCTGAAATATGTTCTCCTTGCAGGTACTGTACTATCTGTATATCCTTTAGCACATACTGTACAAGTAAGACGCACGAACGCTGGAAGCGAACGCAGCTCGAAAATGTTGTGTATTTACGGACTTGTAATCCGTGTTATTTCACCGTGATGGGGAGAGCGTAGAGAGAAAGTCACGTGACTGCCTCCGCCTCGTATTGAACTTAATGGGGGGGATATGGTAAGTTTAGTAAGCTCCACTCTGAGATTCAGCCACCACTGTAGTGCACTCTGGCGCACTCTGGCGGCTGCACACAGTCAGTGCAGGCAGTGCACAAAGCTGCTGCACACAGACACACAGAGAGACACACAACCCGACCAGGTTTTCATAGTAAGCTGCACTTGGGCGGACGCCTCCTTCCGCGTTCGCAATGAAGATGGTTGAGGAACTGTCAAGTCATGTCAGTTTTCATGTACCTGTACAGGTGGACCAGTAAGGGTCCATTTAGTTACACTCTCAGAGTTACAAATGGATAAATGAACACTGAATTCTAAATACAGATAATATAAGATAATTATGCAACCATACACTGAGCATGGCACTATTGTGTTCATCAAGATTGACTGATGACACCATGGGTATGAGATCTAGGCAAAACACACTGTCATGGTGACCTCGTGTTACTGTGTGGTAGAAAGAGACAGAGAAAGGGAATTGTTCAACTGCAGGACAAATTGAGAGAGAGAGGGGGGGTAAAGTAAGGGCGATGCCAGACAATTGACAGTGACAAAACAGAGAGAGAAATGATCAGTGAGAACCAGACTGATGAGCCAAATAGGACTCAAGTCATTGGTCAGACTGGCATTGCTCACACCACTGGCATAACTCTGGCACATTACCCAGCTCAGGCCTGGCATGGTGCTGTTGGCATGACATCGCTCTGACAGAACAGCTAGGTGACAACCTCCCCAGATGCAGAGGCTGATGAAACATGACTCTGTAAAGAACATTTCTAAAAAGGAGCCCGATACTGTACCAAAATGATCCGCCACCATCCGAGGGAAAATGGTATGTCACCATTTACTCACGATATACTTTACATCAATGCTTTGTTAGTTTATGATTCTGATTTGGCTATAGATATGGAAATTATCAACAGTGATTTCCACCCTTGTCCAAAGAAGAAGCCATTTCCATTAATTTACTGTCTACTTCTCTCTTGGCTGAAGACAAGACACTATAACTCAGGTATTGTGCTGCATTAGGCAAGGAGGCTAAGAGCATTATACTGTATTAACACTGTACTGATACTGTAGCAAGGATGGGTTTGCTTGTCATTCTACAGTATGTAATATTGAAGCAGTGGTTTCAAATTCAGCTGAAAAACCTTACGCTTATCTAACAATGGCAAACATTTCCTAAGAATAGATGACAGTTCTTTTGTAACACTATAACATAACTTTAATTGTTTTGTAATACATTTTTATGGTTATGGTGTTTTACATTCGCTTTATTTTCTATATTTAAGTCAGAAATTGGTGTGATAAATTGGTGTGACAAATTGGTGTGAATAAATAAACGCACTAAAACTGCTTTCTGCACTAGTCTCTGTAGGGAGTCAAAGTTTTCCTCTCAATTTCCAATTTCCTTGAATTTAAAAATCATGAAGCAGTCATTCAAACCTTTCGGAGAGACTTTCATCAAGAGACAGAGCGAAAGAAAGAAAAAGGTACAAGATAAATCAGACAGTGTGTCAGATTAAGTCTTGTTAAGGGATTCGTTCTAGAGAAACATTCAACCTTTTTTGGTTTAATTAAATTCCCCTGTATGCATTTATGAAAAGAAAAAAAGAAGAAGAAAAACCCAGCTCATCTACAGAATGTATGGCAAGTGTTTGCATCAACAACAAGCAACAGTATTGTCAAAGAGACAAGCATGACATGGGAGATGGTATCGCATTGAATCTTTGCCCGCTCACCTGAGGTGAAAACTCGTTCTCATTTTTTCCAGAAAGGGAGCGGAGCGATGTGATCGTACAGATTAAGCTATCAGATGAATGTGTTCTCTCAGCAACAATGTAAATGTCTCCGTGGACTGTGATACGTGATAGAGAATGATGACTGTGCACACCTGTAGCTAATCCTGCCGGCATTTGAAACTATTTTTTGAAAACTTGGTGAAAACTCGAGTGTAGAGGGACAGGAAACAGAGAGCAGAGAGAGAGGGGGACGTGCAAGATTCAAGTCAGATTTGAACTCTCAGGTCAATGCAATGTTAACGGGATAGTTCACCCCCAAAATTACTTTATTTATATCGATTAGTCACCACATGGAGACATGAATTCTTGGACTATTAGGCAGCGGTTCCGGTAGGAGACACAAAGGAGACTCTTTGAGTCTCCTACCGGAACCGCTGCGTCATCAAATTATTGGCTTAGGAATGCGACAAAAACCAAAAAATATCCATGAATACTGATCAATAGAAAAAAGTATTTTTGGGGTTGAACTATTCCTTTAAGCCAAGGTTAGACAAATATCTCTTAAAGGGATAGTTCAAAAACAGGGATAGACAAAAACAAAATAAATATTGAATTCAAGGCTTCGTGGGGTGTGTAATTGATAGAAACGTTATAAAAAGTAAAGTCATTTTTTGGGTGAACTATCCCTTTAACACATCAACCGCCAAGAACGTAGTCCTACGGTCCGTTAAATCCAACTATTAAGCGCCGAGACCGTAGTGCTACGGTCCGGGTGCTTTTTCCTTTTTTTTTTTTTTTTTTCAATTTTCTAGGGGGACCATTTTCAGTGTAACACCACCGGAAGTCGACCGGAAGTGCGATCCCGTTTTTTGTTTCCCGTCGGCCTCCATTCTAAGTAGCACACTAAAACCTGTGTAGTTTTTCCTCCTCGCATTTCCCACGTTAACATAAACGGTCAGAACTCAAACATGGCGGCTCCGTTTGACTCGTGGTGTGGACTAATTCGATTGTTAAGACGTGACGTTGCGCCCCGCTAGAATAACTTCCGGGTCCAAGTGTTTTAATGTTAATAATAATAATGTTAAATCATAATAATAAATAAATACTTTGTACTTCTATGATATTAGCATTAAGACCCTTATTAACCCTCAATGGTTCATTTCTGAAAAAGGAGGTTATTGTAAAAAGATTTACGGGTTCCAACATGTTGTTTACAATGAAGAGTGGACGGCGCTGGTGCCTTTTGGACCCGGACGTGACGTCGGACTACAAAATTACGTCAGACTTAAGAACCGAATAGACGCAGGGACATGTGCACGTTGTTTACAAACAGTCCATCGCGCATTCTAGGATTTTAACGGGGCCTTTGGCGACTTGAAAAAAACAAAAAACAACAATAAAACCTTGGCACTGGTGAGTACATTATGAGTTTAGCCCTTGGCGGTGGATGTGTTAAGGTTAGGGTAATGGGTAGATATGTATCTGTTAAAGTTAGCCAAAATCTACAAGCTCACATGAGCTTATGAGCCTATAATGACATGCTCAAAATAGGCATGCCAGGTTGAAAGTGGTCAAGGTTAAGGATATGGTAATATGCATCTGTATCTGATATTACAAGTGGGCCCCCAAATAATTGGCAAAACACTAAGATTTTAATGATAATATAATATTAATAGAGAAAATGTAATGTAAATTAAAAAGTTCATGGTATATTTTCATTAAAACCTAGAAAAAATGTTTTTAATTGTGACACCAATGAATATGAACTTGAATACTACATTAGTTCCACTGATCCAAGCCGGAACACAATCAGTTGATTGATCATTAAAATAAACATGCTCTGAAAATGCAAGCTGCCCAGCGACCACCCATGTGACCACTTAACATGGCATCCATTCGGCTGCCGTGTTAAGTGGTCAGATAATGGGTGGGCCGCGGACCATCTGATCCAGAAAAGTCTGGGAACAGCTGTGTTTAAGTGTTAAGGTTAAATATGGTTATGGTTAGATATGTACAGTATCTGTTAAGGTATCTGTGTGTGTGTGTGTGTGTGTGTGTGTGTGTGTGTGTGTGTGTGTGTGTGTGTGTGTGTGTGTGTGTGTGTGTGTGTGTGTGTGTGTGTGTGTGTGTGTGTTCATCTCTCACCAGTTCAGTCTGAAGTCGGAGGATCAGTTCGTCTTTCTCCCTCAGCTGTTGCAGCAATGCTTCCTCTCTGGCTGGATCCTACAAACACACACACACACAAAACCACATGGCAAATAAATCATGTCACTCAAAATGATATGTATTTGTCAGCGGACCCCCTATCTCAAAAGATTTTGTTCCAGGGACCCCCCAGAAGCTAAGATTTTAGTTAAAAATGTATATATACTGTATATATATATATATTAAAATATTTGCAAACATTTTCATTTATTTTTCAAAAATAGCAGATCTACAAGCTCATAGCGCGGCATATGAGCTTGTATATCTGCTATTTTTGAATAGCCAAAGAAATCTAAAGTGACACCGATGCGTTCCCGGATTGAATGGGTTAATAAAGGCTTTTTCCTACTTTTATTACTGAGTGGCCGAATCCTCAGTTCTTTTCATGTTTTATCCCGTTTGATCCAGGAGCACCTCTGATACTTCTAACCACTTGTAACTACTTGTTTCTCCTTTGAGTACCTGGCTGTGTCGTTTTTTTTCTCTGTTGCCATTACTAGTGCTGTCAAAATGTTACAAATTAACGCATGCAATTAATTCAAAATGTTTAACCTGTTAATAAAAATGAACACAAATCATGTTCATCTATCATTCATCGTTACATAACTAGGAAAAGACCACTTGAAACCCATACACCACCTTCTCTGTTACACTCTGGTTCACAATTCATTTGAAATTCCCAGTGGTTATTTAAAAGTCTGAAACAGATATTTGACTGTCAAATGGACTAAGCACATTTACATCAGAATAGTTCATTCCGGGTGTTCGCTGGCCTAGCGGTCCAGGCGCATACCACATGCTGGTAATCCAGCTTGACAGCGTGTTGCGGGTTCGACTCCCGTTCCCGACGACCTTTGCTGTATGTCTCCCCCCCATCTCTCTCCCCATTTCCTGTCAGTCTACTTTCCTGTCCGAATAAAGGCATAAAAGCCCCAAAAATATCTTTAAAAAAAAAAGAATAGTTCATTCCAAATACAAACTGTTTTCAGAAGAAACCAAGCAGTCTTGTGTCTTTAACTGGAATCTGCTAGATTTTCACGTTCTTTTATTAATTATATTTGTTTCATGTTGTACCAAGGATTTGAACCTGGGTCTCCTGCGTGGGAGACCAAACATCTACCGATCTTCAAAAAGACTGTATTCCTGCTTGGCCAGGGGAGATACGTATTGCGCTTATGAGCTTCAGGCAGTACTTGTCAACCAGTACATGTAAATAGACCACCTCCAACCACAGCAGATGTGCTAGTTATATTGCATCAACATACTGTACCATACTGGTTAAAATAATGTTTTATATTCATTCAAATATATTCTGGATTGCAGCTTTTAAACAAAAGTATTTCATTTGACATACCTCTACCGTGGACTCATCCTTAATTTAGATCACAATCATTATCATTATTGCTCTTTTCAAGTCTGCACTGAAGAGACACTTGTTCACTCAGGCTTTTGGCAAATACTTTGTTTATTTATTTGTTACATAAGGCGTCCTTGGGTTTTTGAAATACATTCAAGTTATTATTATTATTATTATTACTAGACCATACCCGGTGAAGGGCGCAGACTTAAGTCGTTGCAAACGTGGGGTTAATGCACGTCCTGTCGTGCGGTTTCTCCCCCGGTCGCTCCCGTCGCGGCAAGAGCCATATCAAATCTGTTTTATTTTTTTCCCAAATTCTGTTTTTTCCATTTTAATATTTCTGAATTCTGTATTTTGCTTTTTATGCTCATTTTTACCATAAAAAAAGTGTCTGGTAAGTGGAAATGAATAAATGTTCAAGATATAACAGTCCATACATGTCTCTGAAAGAAATCTACACAATTCCAAATCTTTAATATTGGACACACAGATGACACATTTTTGTACATATTTCTCACTCTTCATACCAGTAACCTGTAAACTGATTGTATGACATTCTATAGTAGTTGTGTATATCTGTCTGTCTCTTATATGTCATCATGATTTGTGTGCATGGGGAACTCATTTGAAACAAGCTCAGTGCTTTTATGAGTCTTCCAGTTTAGTAGACCTTGTATTGTGAATTTGTACTTCCATGTACTGTTGTTCTCATGTCTTACTAAATAAAGTACATCAATCAATCAATCAAACACACAGGTCATAAACCTGGAAATACAGGAAAATAAACATTGTATTACCATATATTCATAGCATATATGATTCACAATTAAACAGCAGTAATGTAGCACAGTCTATCACAGTAGAACCGAAATAGCAGAAAATGACTACAATACCCATGAGGCATTCTGAACCATGAGCCAACAACGCGTCGCCCCAGCTACCATTAAGCTACAGTGTCCAAGTTACAATACACAAAATACACCAAAATAATACTTTTCAATGGACTACTTGGGTAGCACTGATAATATTAACCCCAGTAAGGTTCATAAAGTTTGTTGATGAAATGTTTACATTGTTGATTAAGTCACGATGACGACGTTAGCATTAGCGTTAGCCGCATGCTAGCGCCAAACGTCCGTTAGCTTAGCATCACGCTAACGGCTCATATTAAGTTGGTTTGGCTAATAAACATTAATCCCAACTAACGCCAACACAGTAATGGATGTAAACATACACAGACATGCTTTGGACATTATTATCAGGTTGCATGTTGGTGGTATAGGGTTCGTTTGGTTTGGCCTCGTTTTCATAGACCTCGTTGCTTGTTTCTCTCGCGAAACCTGGCAACACGACGCATGCGCAGTTTGATCGGAGACCCAGGACTCCATCCACCCACCCACCGTCAGGTTACTAGAATTATAGTAGGATGGGTGGTAAACTTAGTTTGAACTGGAGTGGCAGCACAGAGCACATGGTACATTAGTGTGACCTTGTCCTTTCAGCAGGACTTCAATACAAAGTTCCCTTCAACCCATCATGATGAGGAGAAAGGAGAGAGAGAGAGAAAGAGAGAGAGACAGAGAGAGAGAGAGAGAGAGAGAGAGAGACAGAGAGACAGAGAGACAGAGAGAGAGAGAGAGAGAGAGACAGAGAGAGAGAGAGAGAGAGGCGGGGGGGGGGGGGGGGGGGGGGCAGAAAGTGAAAGTTTGAGCAACAGAAAATGAGGAAGAGTGAGTGTTTGAGATAGAAAAAAAGTATATGAATGAGCAAGAGACAAACAGAAGGGGAAGTGGAGTGAAGGGAGTGAGGGAAGAGATACTGCCACTTCAAGGACATCAGCGGAGACAAGGAAAAGAGGGGGATGATGAGAACCAGGGGCAAATGAGAGGGAGGGAAGCATTGAAAGAGAGAAGCAGAGAGGACAGAGAGACCCTGAGGCAGAGCATGATGGTCAGAGACCATGGGGAGCCATCTAACTAAAAGACCAAAGAGAGAGAGTTAAAGAGACACCACAGGCAACTATATAGCAACACCATCGTGGTCCTTTGAATGACCTCTAACACACAGCGACTCTGACACAGTTCCTACATGTTACTCCTTAACTCAAAAAAATAAACCTGTGCTTATGCAGGTATTACATCACACACACAATGCTTTGAAGACATTTGAAGGTGACTTGTATTGTATTGCAATGATTCCTACTGCACAAAAAAAAACTGAAAACCCTGTCTACATCTATCTTTCCCATCAGTCGGTTGGCCTATCATTCTGAAATTGCACATGGGAAGTGAGCATCGGCATAGGCAGAGGCAAAGATGATTCTTTTTCAAATGTAGAACTGTTCATTAGAATTTTTGGAAAGTCTACGGGGAACAGAATATGGGAAGGGGGACTTTGCACAGGGCCATGGACAGAGTGAACAATGACAGAGCACATGAGCGAACAAATGGATGGTGAAATAAATCTGGGCTGCTGCTGGATTCCATAAGTATCCGTGTGTTAATGCAAAATACAACATGGTACCAGGACTACACCCAGAGTAGCAATTTCACAGAAACTTCACATTGATACAGCATCAAGACTAAAAAAGTGTGCTCCTCAGAGCACAGGTCTCCGCCACTCCGGCCGGGTTGCCTAGCCAGGGCCCGCAAACTTTGGAAGGACGTCATTGCCAATTGTAATGGCATTTGACAAATCTGACTCATACATCTTATTCACATGACCCCAGAGATAATGTGTACCGATTTGAATTTGTACAAGTAAGCAAAGAAAACGCAGAAAATATAATCTGGCACAAACAGTGCCTTTAGGTTGCGTCATGACAAGGAATCCAGGGGAAAGAAATGTTGATTGTACTATCTATGTTTCAATAGTTACTCTATTGGCCAAAACGTGAAGTGGGCTATTGTAGCACAGCTATGAGGAGATTTGAAAATGGAATGTGCGTGCAAAGTTTCCCAGCAATTGGGCGCTGCATTCATGATGTGTGGCATTTTGCGCAAAACAGGCCACACCCACAAACTTTAGAAGCAATGAGAAATGAGAGATAGATACCGTACTCCTTGATCACATGACTCGCTGCGTGCAATTGCTGTGAAATTCCCACTAGGCCAAGGAAGAAATCCCAAATCAAAACGTGAATACAGCGATTCCACTCACCTCTAGTTCCGAACATTGCTTGCCCACAATAACATACCTGGTCTGGCGGAGACCTGTGCTCCGAGGAGCACTTTTTCTAGTTACACACTGTTTAATGTTTTGTTTTTGTTTTTTGTTACACAAAAAACTACTCATTATAAGAATTAACAGCAGTTTTAGGATCTCTACAATGTGTTTAGTTAAAGAGAGAGAGAGAGAGAGAGAGAGAGAGAGAGAGAGAGAGAGAGAGAGTCTACTGGGACATTATTTCTCAAAGATGAATAAGCATGAAATGTGAAAACATCACATGGAAGAAATAGCTGTGGGGAGGTACTGCAAACTCACTGCAGTTCCTCTCCACATTTTAGACAATGAATGGCCCATTTTCTGCACTTATATTCAGTTCATTTGGAATGAACTGTTCAAGCAAGAATACAAGGACACTAGTATTGGCTTCAAGCTAATTGTTTGTTTGTGCTGAACATCCTAACTCTCTTCCCCAATTTCGAGACTGAAGGTCAAATCCACCCATTAAAAAATGCCCAGTTATACATCACCATTTCAATGTCAAAGACACTCCGTCCATATATAGGTGTGACCAAGACCCTACCGAGCTAAAGTTACTGTAAATAATGCCTATTTGACAAGTTTTGGACACATTTTATTTTAATTGGCTGTATCAACGTGGTATCATGGTAGGTGTTCGACATGCTGTTGGGGGAAAATAATGGCCTGGGGAAGACAGATGCTCGCCTCCATGCTTAACCACTTAAACCCATATACTTAGTTTACCGGAGTCCCCCCGGGCTCTATACTGGAACCACTCATTTTCCCTCTACACCAAATCTCTTCACCAAAAAAGCAGATCTACAAGCTCACAACATGTTACAACGCTATGCTTTGTGAGCATACAGATTGGCTATTTTCGCCAAATATTTGCCGAATGTTCGCCTACGACATGCCCAGAATAGGGACCCTAAGGGTTAACGTAGTTACCAAAACAAATACACTAAATGCCAAAATAAATGGTGAAATTTGTATTTTGATTGTGATCTTCTCAAATAATCAGAGGTAAAATAGACCAGATTTTGTTTCTACAGACAGTACTTTACTCTTGAAAGCTTTGGGAGTAAAAAAGAAAATGACTCGCTCTGGAAATTGCAAGGCAAAGTGAGAGAGAGAGAGAGCGAGAGAGAGAAAGAGAGACAGAGAGAGAGAGAGGGAGTGTGTGTGTGTTCGTGTACTGTGGGCATGGGGGTTCTTTCACCTTTGGGAGAACTAAACTCAGTAGATATTATTGACTTATGTGGATGGTAGACGGGTCAGAGTACAAAGGAGAGTGTGAAAGAGGGATGGAAAAACAGAAAGGACGCGAGAGAAGGATGGAGCACACATCACCTAGACAGAACACCATCCACTGCCAAGGGTCTTTATGTGTTTATGTGACCTCTGTGGGATGACCAATGATAGAGCAACCTGGCCTTGCACTTTTATCGCTTCTTTTGATGCCATTTTATTGGTTTGTGTGGGCAGAATCCAAAAATGCACATGCACACGCATGCAGGCACGCACGTACAGTACGTACGCACAGCCTCTCTCTCTCTCTCTCTCTCACACACACACGCACACACGCACGCACGCACACACGCACACGCACACACACAAATCTAATCCATTTCTCTGCAGCTGAACTACTCTGACTATCTGCTCTGAGCTGATATCTGTCTCAATAGCAAACAAAAAGACCAAACAACCACTAAAATGGAAGAAAGAGAGTAAAATCTATAAAATCAGACAAGAGACATACATTTACACTTCCTGGGGAGAAAAAGGGTTATCAAAACATGTGCACAAGTACGCTTGACTTGATTAACCATGAGGTGCCCTTCCAACCAATGTTTCAAGAGTGTACTACTTAGTGGAAGCTACTGTGAAAATCTAGGACACAAGATTTTACTTCTAATAATATGAATAGAAGGGCCTCAATGCGGCTGAATCTGATCAAAGCCAGTGGGGTGCATCCACTTCACATGCCTTTGTATGGATGCTCTTGTTACTGTTTACACACCAAACAGTATGCAGAACAGTGAGCATGGGGTGGACTTGGCATCATTCTCGTTTCGAGTAATTATTCAAATTTCATTACATTTTACCTTTACACGAGTCAGTAAAAAAATATTCTACCATACAGCTCTGCCCTTCTTTAAACGTTTTAAGCTTGCCCACCATCCCATTGAGCTGTCTTAAGTTAGTCTTTTACAGAAGTGCCAATGGTCGGTAATGCATGCACCAAAACTAATAGCCTAATACAGTGCAGTCTTGAGATCAGAGTTGCTGATGTGGCAAAAGTTCCAAGTTTGCCAGGGTTCTGTCTGGGTGCCGCATAGGCCACCAAGCAGGTCTAGGGGCAGTGGCCTGACGAGGATTCAAGGGAGGAGGGGGAAAGCCTCCAGAGGTTCCTGAGGGCCCTCTGTGGGTATACCTGGCACTTACATTTGTAATTTGTATACTGTAATACTGTACATGTATACAGCATGATAACCTTGTATTTAAATAGAATACGACTGCATACACAGTATGATGCCAAAAGTATTTGATTTCATATAACAAAATTACAAATACATTAGTAAACAGTAGTTTGTACTGTATTCCAGCAGTTTGATAAAAAAAAATGCTGAAAAAACACAGAATCAGCTCACATAAAACAGACTGAGTGGCCCAAAAATAGAAGCCTACTTTTTTTGTTGAACAGATGAAAAACTCTACATCAAATTGAGAAGTGGTGTACAGTAATATTACTCATAGCTAAGTAAAATTGAGTGATAATGAAGGAAGCGCTCAATGGATCACTTGATTTTGTTTTAAACCACTCTGCCATTGTGGCTGAGTGCTGGTACCGTTAAAAGCCCGCTTAACGCTAAATTCAAGTTCAAAATGCAGCACTTGTAAGGAACTATTTTTTCCAGATGTATTGATACAGTACACTAAGGCAAAAATTTAAATGGCTTGTATTAGAGCCATAAAGTAATTATAGATCAAACTAGAAAAGTGCACTCCTCAGAGCGTGGGTCTCCGCCAGGTCAGGTTGCCTACCTACGGTCCGCAAACTTTGGAAGCCAGTTCAGTTGTATCAAAATGGAAACTGGAATGGAAACTTTTGAAAACACACACAACATGAATGGCCCTCATTCATCTTTTGCCATTCCTGCAGGGCACAAATATTTTCAGATGGGGGTCCATGGATAAATAGCCTACATATTCATTTGGGGGTCCTTGACATGAAAAAGTTGAATGACATTGTAAAGTGTAGGCTGAGATCTATTAACAATCAAATGTTTAATTCATGATGTATTTTTAAGTGTGGGTCCCGGGAGACACAAAATGTCTCTTTTGGGTCTTGAGCTGAAAAATACAAACCAAAGTCTCCTGAGTGAAACATCCCTACAGAATAAAAATAAAACCAATGTTGAGTTCAATAAATCTAGACTTTAGGCTTTAATAATGCAATTTAGTTTTATTTAGCCATCTCAGGCCACCCTGTTCAGCTGGGGAATAATACATAGTCATTGCTATTGTAAGTAAAGTAAGTAATCCTTGCCGAGCCATGAGGCCCATAGGGCAGGAGCCTATCTCCTGTTTCTGTAGCGTGAGGCAGCTTGATGTACAAGTACATCCCCTGGACATGACGCTAGTATGTAGCAGGGACTTACCCCCAATCCAATCTAACCCTTGATGCTGAGTGCCAAGCAGGGAGGCATTGGGTCCCATTTTTTGAGTCTTTGGTATGACCCGGCCGGGGATGGAACCCTGACCTCCCAATCTCTGGGTGGACACTCTAACCGCAAGACCACTGAGCTGGTCATTGCTAATGTATTTCAATATAAAATGTCCTGATTTAAAGCAAATATGATTACTGTAGTGTGTGCGATTTCATGGGAGAGAACCAGCATTTCCACTACATCCATTCAGCAGAATTTCCACCACGCAGTCCGCGTGTGTAATATTGGTTTATTTATCACCATCACAAGCTAGCAATCATTACAATTCATTCCACTGACCTCAGTGACTTTTCCTCTGCTAAAAATGTAAATACAAGCCCCTAAGATAGCCTGGCTGTGGGAGCAAAGGGCTGCGAGTGCGAATAAGCATTAGGCAGACAATAATCAGAGGAATTGCCAGCATTCACAGATATGTCCTTTGTCCATTTGAATTTAATAAGCACAGGCTTCAAGCAATCATCCTCCAGGACTTCAAAATAATGACTAAAGTGCCGTTCACACCAAGCACAATAACTATTACGATAACTATGAATAAGTCATTTTTAAGTCGTAAACGATATCGTTTTGGATCACTTTCAGAGTGATTTAATGAACAATAAAAACATTGACAGCCATTCAAAATCCATCAGAAGGACTACTTCTCATTCACCCGTCTCAGACTACGTCTCATTCACCCTAAGAAAGTTTTGCTATCAACGGAGATGAGTTGATGAGTATGAATAGCTAACACTAGCTGGTAGGCTAAATGGCCTCGGGTAGGCTACAAGTAGTAGGGTATCATAATTCGTATTTAATTATAATCATCCATATATTCTATTTCATCCGTCTTTTAGCACCACCGAGACAGAGATCTCTCTCTACCTCTCACTCTCTCTCCCTCACAGCTGGACTGTGCAGCTTGTGTTTGGTGCTATGGCTACTGTTTACAAAACGTATTGTTCATCACTGTGGACACTCACAGAATTATCCTTATAATTGTAGTTATAGATATCATACTTAGTGTGAATGGCCCTTAATGTCTTACAGTTTTTGTTAACGTGTCTTATTTTTAGATAAGATAACATAATGGTGGCCTACAAAGAGGCTTTAGGAGGGAGAAACAAAAGCCCCCACCCTCCCACAAACAACCATAAAGTTCTCCTCAATCTACGTGGATCTCAATCATTACTTTGGAGATGGCTTAAAAGTCAGATATTACAGACAAATCCAGAAATCATGAACATTTTCAGGACTGAAACTCCAAAGTTTGTGAACGTCATCGGATGTTTTGAACGTCACTGGATGTTTTATAGTGCGGTACTTTAGTACAACTCTATGTAATCCGTTTTAAAATAGTCACCACCTCCAGTACAGTGTGTGCAGGTGGAGATGGCCCTCTCCCTCTCCACTCCCATTTGATTGCATTTTTAAACTAGTGGAGTTGGCGAACAGAGAAAAGAAACTGCAGGTTTCATCCCCCTTTAATAAACGACGCAGAACAAAAAATTGATTTGAAAATAAACAACACACACACAACACAATAAAATATAATTAATAAAAAGGGACCATGCAGTGCCAAGAATGAAATAAAACCA
>NC_139941.1:27334358-27383823 GCF_963454915.1 Gymnoscopelus microlampas
GGAATCCAGATGACTTTATAGCCTCTTGCTCGCACGCACACGCACACGCACACACACACACACACACACACACACACACACACACACACACACACACACACACACCTCAATATCCCAGTATGCGAGAGACTGGACGACCCCAGCAGTCAGTGCGAGGTTCAGACCAACAGACAGTGTTTGGGGAAAAGGTTATCTCCAATGACAGAGAGAGAGAAAGACAGATGGAGAGATGGATAAATGACTTTGGCATACTGCAGTGCCCCAGATTTATCTGAGGCACGAAATGGAGTGTATGTGTGTAGTGTTTTACCTCGGTGCATGTGTGAATCTTGTGTAGTCGTGAACTTTTGCCTACGTGTGAGTGGGTCTACCTGCGTGGTTTATTTTAGGTACAGATGTGTATATCACTGCTTCCCAAATGGTGTGCAGTGTTGCCAGATTTTGCGAGAGAAATAAGCAACCAGGTCTATGAAAACAAGTCCAAAAGAAGCCACTAGGCCACAAGAGCTCTTTAAACCTATATGCAACGGACATTTGAAAATAGCCGATCTACAAGCTCACAACGATCTGCTATTTTCAAAAACAATTGTAAAAAAAAAAGTGGAAAATTTACATAATTTCAACTACACAAATCTGGTATGGGGGTCCCTGGCACAAAATATTTTTAGATGGGGGGTTCGTGGACAAATACATATTAATTTGGGGGTCCTTGACATTAAATTGTTTTCGAACCACTGGTTTAAACAACATTTAGGAAGCAAGCCCAAATAAGCAACTACACCAAAAAAACACAACACGCAACTACCAGTATTTACAAGCAACTTTACAGAAAAACAAGCCCAAAGTCGCTTATAACAATCGGACCTCGAATCACTGATGGTGTGCCATGAGACAAGTACAGGTGTGCCTTGGGATTCTGTGACAACCACACACTATCATATTGTGTCCACGAATACGCTGTGTAAGTGTGACAATGTGACGCATATCGCGTAGGAGCACTAATAAGTATTGTGCAATAAGTATTGCGCAATAATGTTGCGCAACTATTGTGGTACACTGGCTCATGCTCCTGTGGATATTCATTAAATTACCACCAAATTAAACCAAATTGAAAACCTTTGGTGGTCATCTAATAAATATTCTTGGGAGCACGATCGAGTGTGTGAACTGAAAAAATCCCAGTCACTCAAGCAATGTCTTAAAAAAGAGATTGTGTCTATGCCTCAGGCAAAAAAAAAAAAAGTATGACGCAAGACTTCGTCCAACCTTCTGAAATTCCGTAGTGTGGCCTATTTGGGACGGAATCACGTGAAGACCGTGGCGTACGTGTGCAATGGGCCTGAGATAAACTAGGCCATGCAGTGGCACTGCAGCCTCTCAGGTGGCTACTGTAGATTATTTTTACACCCGCAGTGTCGTTTTCTGGAACGCCAGGACAAGTTCTGTTCTTCCCAACAAACCTTCAATCCCACCTACCTTCTTATCTTCCCCTTCCTTCCCCTCTGTCTCCTCCAGTAAGCGACTCCCCCTTTTTGTTCTCTCTCTCTAGCCAATGTTACTGTATGTCCTTGTTTCATTCCCTCTCTCACTCACACGCACGCACGCACGCACGCACGCACGCACGCACGCACGCACGCACACTAACGTGTAGAGTGGATCTACAGACTTGTAAATTGTTGACTAATGGATAAATTAGACCAAGCCAACAGTTGGTTGACAACAGCTGGGGTCACAGCAGCAAGTGTCGGCAGTGATCCCTTCAAAACAAATTCCAATTCTCAGACAGAATATTTTGCCCTCACTGCGCTGTTGGGTGGCCTCCTCCTCATTTGCATTACATCATGCCCAAAACGGCGAGAGCCTCCTCTACAACAATCAATCAACAAGCACACCAAGATGACAAGTTCTCCGTGTGGAAAATGCCGCCGACCCACAACCTTCTCCTTCTCAATTGTACGCTGATTGGTTCCGAATTGACTACAGGCAACGGGCAAAGCACTGATTCATTTTTTTAATCGGGCTCCTGACCTCTTCTGTGATGTCAGACGAAAATAAACACACACCAAGCAGACCACCCCCGGCGCTCGGGACCCTGCTGTTTTGATCCAACTGTCGGCTCGTGTATTTTAGGCTTAAGGGCTCCTCACTGTGTCCTAGTCTCCATCACTCTCCTCTTTCTGTCTCCCATAGTGTCAACCAAAACAAAGTTCTCCTCTCAGTAACTGCTATTTTGACCTATTTTTGTCCACACAGTCACCGACTCAAATTCTCCCTCTCAATCCTACATCGTTTTACCACTAACTCTTTCTTCAACTCTTTCTTCAATCTCCCCCTCACGTCTGTTGTTCCATCTTATTTTAACTAGACGGTCCTGTGTATATATTTATCCTTCCTCTAACTACCTTTCTGCCATTTCCTCAGTGTCTCTTGCCACAGTGTGTCACCATTTCATTGACGCTAATTGGAAGATGGTGCCAATTTCTCAGGTACATCTCTGCCATGAAAACGTTCTGAATGACAAAATGGGGGAGGCGGTTGAATAGAGAATGTTTCTATATTCAGTATAAAGCATTAACTGGATGACTGAAGTCCTAGCGACATCACGTCAATATCCAAAACTTCACATAAGGTGAGTCAAATTTCACACATTACTTTTAAGTTAACATCATTGTATATTTGTCTCCGCTTGGCTGCATGTGACTTCATCAGTTTCTGTTGAGGTTTGTATAACACTGGGATGAACTGTGCTGAGTAACCTAATCTCTTTACCTCCAGCTTTATGCCATATAGTATGTCTTCTCGTCTCCCTCTCGCCATCCATCCATCCATTCGCGTGTGTGTGTGTGTGTGTGTGTGTGTGTGTGTGTGTGTGTGTGTGTGTGTGTGTGTGTGTGTGTGTGTGTGTGTGTGTGTGTGTGTGTGTGTGTGTGTATGGGGGGGGGGGGGGTAATAGCATCTCTCATGTGATGTCCTAACCTGGGATTTTTATTTTTACCTTACCATCAAGCTGCCACTGTTGCTCCATGTAGGTCAGTAAAGAGGACATACACATACACACAACGCACGTACTCGCATGCTTACCCATAACCCGGAACGCATGCACTCAGTCACGCACGCGCGCACGCACTCACGCACTCCTTCAAACACATACTATACACAAAGTGGAACACATACAGCACATGATGCACACATAACACATAAGACACAGACACACTCATCACACGCCTCCTCCACCCTAAAAGCGCAACAACAACTCATCCGCCACCCAACTAAATCCTCGTCCTAGAGAGAGGCTTCACAAAATCCTTCCCTTGATATACTCAAACATCAAACATAAAGATACACACAGACACTCACACACATACACTGATACCCACACCCACACACACAGCCAGCCCTCCCTGCAGAGAGTAATAAATCTCCCCCAGATCACATAGCTCAGACAGACTGGGAAGACAGAAGGGGACTTGAGTTTGTCATGGCAAGCAAGGCGCTTTGCCTCTCTCTCAACCTCTTTCTCTCCGTCTCTCTACCTATCTTCTCTCTCTCTCTCCACGCCTCCCAATCCTTGTAGCCCCGCTCTCTGTTCGATCTCGTCAGCTTCATAAAGGGCTGAAGTGGGAAAACGGCTGTTTATTGTTCCCAAAGAGGGGCAAGCTGCAAGAAGACACGGGGATGAAAGGAAAATCCAATTTCATCTTTCTGACAAAGTCTCATTGTTTTACTGAATCGGCCAGCTCTGTGTAGATAGGGATGAGTTGCTTTCCAATAAATGTTTAACAAATACAACTCTGTGTCTATCGAAAGGCACAACAAAGCTAATAAAAAAAGTATACGCTATGCATTGTCTTGCAGTGTACAGACATTGAAAGTGTCTGTACAGTGTAGGGTGGGTGATGATTGCTGATTGAAGCACTCACTGATCTGGGCGTGACTACACACCTCTGCAGACTCCACCTCACCCCCTAGAACTCCTCTCTTCTTGTATCCCTTCTTGTCACCTTTTTTGATCATTGCTAGTTTTCTATACAGATATATGTTGGTTACTTGATTTTGTTCTTTTAGATTTTCCTTTTATTGACAAGAAATGTTGAGAATGTTATTCAGTTGTTGTTTAGACAGATGGTAGGTTTAATGTTTACCTGGCATCCTAGTTTCATTGGGGCACTAGATTGTTCTTTTTTTGCACCCTAAATCAAATCAAATCTATGTATATAGCACATTTAAAAACAACTCTCATTGTACCAACGTGCTCTACAGAACAAATACTGTAGCGTAAACAGCACTCCTTTGACTATTGACCTCGTCGTTTGTTGACTAGGGTTCATGCTTTCTCAGCTTACTCTGATCTCGAACTTGCAAGATGCTCTGGAGAAGAGCATCTGCTAAATGCCTAAATTGTCGAGCACAACAGGATAAATCAGTCATCCAAACATACACACAAGAGATAAAGAAAAAGAGCCTCTGTCATGACAGGTTGTTAACTTATTTTCTAACATCTTATTTCCATGTGACTGTCTACATTGTTGTTATAACCAGGGTTCAATGTGTACTTAAAAAATCGAATTAAATTAAAAGAAAAGGGGGTACATAGCCAATCTACATACTCACAATGCGTTGCATTGCAACATGTTGTGAGCTTGCAGATTAGATAATTTTATTTTATTTATTTATTTTAAATAGTTTTTTTTAAAGTTTTTTTTTAACATTTGACAAAGAGTTTTAACTCTTTTACTGCCAGAGTATATACATTAATAAACTCACCCACTGCCAGCAATGTTTTGATTTTTTTTTACCTTTTCAAGTAGTCACAGAATATTTATCTCCAGTATGATCGATCCCCTGATGGTTGCTAATCACGGAGGGTTTCACTGTGCTTCCGCGAAAAGAAAAAAGAATGTCATCGCGACCTCCCGTTCGCTTGTTATATGCCGTTGAAAATAGCATGTCTCGCCAAAAATACATAGTAAAACACAGGAGCCGAGATACAGAATATTTCCCAAATACTTTAACCAGGAAGTGAATGGAGCAGTAAATCTTGGGATCACGTTATCTCCTGGTTCTGTGTGAAAAAAATGTTTTAATTGAATATCTTTTTTCCAAAAGAATGTATGAAATCGTCCAACTCGTCCATAGCACTGTGGATCACCTACCATCGGATTAATTAATTTGTCCATGGCAGTCAAAGTTAATTTTAAATTAAATTGTTAAATTGTGATATTATCAAACATATCAGACAGTCTACATGTCCCCACACAAATTTGGCAACCCAATGCTGCGCCAACAGTACTGATCTACAAGCAGAGGGCTCGTCAGCCAGCGACTGTTTTATGTTTGTAGATCAGATATTTAGCGCAGGAGTAGCAGGAATGAGCACATGTGTGGAACATAGCGATGTGTTCTCTTGTTACGCTGACAGGCAGGAGGAGAGGAGACGTTTCTGTCAGCGTGAACAGCTGATAGAATGAGAGCTTTACGCTCAGACAATAATGTGAATATTATATAATATAATATTGGTTTGTCAAGAGATATCCATGTGTTTTGGACAATGGAGATTGTTGGAAAGGTCAATATGTCAGGCTGCCCTGCTAGCAGGCATTGGGCCTTTGATCTAGGTCAGGCTGCCCTGGGGCCTTTGTTCTGCTAATGAGAGCTGATTAAGACACACCTGCTAGTTCAATTATCAGAGGTAGACTCAGCTGTGTTAGCCAGTTAGTCGTCAGTTTTCAGTATCACTCTACAAACCAACTCCTAGCAGAGAGGTGCATGTTTGTGCGTCACTGACGTTTAGTAAGTGATGTTGTGTGTTCTTGGTAACAATTATTTCATGCTTGCAGCCTACCTGATTTGATTGTCAACCTAAGTTTGCTGTTAATGTTGCTGTTTGTTTGATAACTTGCATTGTGAATGTTTGATGATGAAGCAGCCTATGTGTTGGTTATGTGAATTGAATGAAAGCATTATAGAGCTTTGTAGTCCGGGTCCTACTACATCATGGGAACAAGACACTTGATACCTACGCAGTCTTAGATGACGGCTCACAGCGTACGATGCTTCTGCCTGCAGCTGCGCATAAACTAGGACTGCAAGGGCACCCAGAATCACTAGCCTTGCGGACCATTCGCCAGGATGTGCAAACACTGAATGGCACGTCTGTCACCTTCAGTGTCTCACCTATCTCCCAGCCTCACAGAGCCTTCCCGATCAGTGATGTGTTCACTGCCAAACGTCTCAGCCTTGCCGACCACTCGTATCCTGTGGACGCCCTTAAGTCAAAGTTCAAGCACCTCCAGGACATTCCTCTAGAAGCCTTCAATAAAGCAAGTCCTATGCTGCTTATAGGTGCAGACCAGCCTCACTTGATCACTCCTGTCGAGCCAGTCCGTCTAGGACCCCCTGGTGGCCCGGCAGCTATTAAGACCAGGCTCGGTTGGACGCTCCAGGGTCCAGCCAGACTGGAAGAGTTACAGCCATCGCCTCAGCAGTGCTTGTTCACTTCACTCTGTCCACAAGAAGTGGAGTCAAGGAGGAATGTGCAGACGCTGCCAGCCAGACGTGAGAAGCAGATGATGTGTACGAGAGAAGACCGGCTCCTTGAAGCCAAGTCCACCAGAGTTGAGGTGGATGGCGTTCTGAGATGCGCAACTTTCTGCCAGGCTCCTATGAATGCTGTGATGTCACGGCTTAGAGGCCTGGAGAAATACCACCTGAAAGATCCGAAGACTACAGCCGCCTATGAAGCGGAAATGCAAGAGCACACTGATCTCAAGGACTGCCGATACAGCGAATCCTCAGAGAATCCGGTAGATAACCTCACCAGAGGTAAACCCCATCCACAGGGGACGGATGAGCCTAGATTTAAGACCTGGAATGAGCTGGGAGAGTCCCTTACCGAGGAGCTGTACGGGGCGGCCAGCCTTTCCGGAACACCACCTGTTACCACCGGTCAAGCTGCACAGATGCTCACATTCAGGAATGCTCAGCAAGAGAGCTTTGCAGAAGATCCTGGTCGCCATCCAACAAAGCCACTCCAGGAGTATGACTTCGAACTGTGCCACCCTGGACCCAATATAGCTGATCTGGAACCAGTTACACCAAGTTACCTGCTGATGGGGCGGCCTGACACCTCATCTCCTCAGGTGGCTTACCCACAGACAGAGCTCCGTAGACGTCGGAGTTGGAGACACTTTCAAGTGCTTGCAGATTGTTCCTGGACTGCCTTTGTCAACCAACAGTCCATGGTCGCTGATGGATTGTTGACCTTTCCGGAAAGCACATTTGACCTCAAATGTGGGGGCGGCTGTGTTGGAAAGGTCAATATGTCAGGCTGCCCTGCTAGCAGGCATTGGGCCTTTGATCTAGGTCAGGCTGCCCTGGGGCCTTTGTTCTGCTAATGAGAGCTGATTAAGACACACCTGCTAGTTCAATTATCAGAGGTAGACTCAGCTGTGTTAGCCAGTTAGTCGTCAGTTTTCAGTATCACTCTACAAACCAACTCCTAGCAGAGAGGTGCATGTTTGTGCGTCACTGACGTTTAGTAAGTGATGTTGTGTGTTCTTGGTAACAATTATTTCATGCTTGCAGCCTACCTGATTTGATTGTCAACCTAAGTTTGCTGTTAATGTTGCTGTTTGTTTGATAACTTGCATTGTGAATGTTTGATGATGAAGCAGCCTATGTGTTGGTTATGTGAATTGAATGAAAGCATTATAGAGCTTTGTAGTCCGGGTCCTACTACATCATGGGAACAAGACACTTGATACCTACGCAGTCTTAGATGACGGCTCACAGCGTACGATGCTTCTGCCTGCAGCTGCGCATAAACTAGGACTGCAAGGGCACCCAGAATCACTAGCCTTGCGGACCATTCGCCAGGATGTGCAAACACTGAATGGCACGTCTGTCACCTTCAGTGTCTCACCTATCTCCCAGCCTCACAGAGCCTTCCCGATCAGTGATGTGTTCACTGCCAAACGTCTCAGCCTTGCCGACCACTCGTATCCTGTGGACGCCCTTAAGTCAAAGTTCAAGCACCTCCAGGACATTCCTCTAGAAGCCTTCAATAAAGCAAGTCCTATGCTGCTTATAGGTGCAGACCAGCCTCACTTGATCACTCCTGTCGAGCCAGTCCGTCTAGGACCCCCTGGTGGCCCGGCAGCTATTAAGACCAGGCTCGGTTGGACGCTCCAGGGTCCAGCCAGACTGGAAGAGTTACAGCCATCGCCTCAGCAGTGCTTGTTCACTTCACTCTGTCCACAAGAAGTGGAGTCAAGGAGGAATGTGCAGACGCTGCCAGCCAGACGTGAGAAGCAGATGATGTGTACGAGAGAAGACCGGCTCCTTGAAGCCAAGTCCACCAGAGTTGAGGTGGATGGCGTTCTGAGATGCGCAACTTTCTGCCAGGCTCCTATGAATGCTGTGATGTCACGGCTTAGAGGCCTGGAGAAATACCACCTGAAAGATCCGAAGACTACAGCCGCCTATGAAGCGGAAATGCAAGAGCACACTGATCTCAAGGACTGCCGATACAGCGAATCCTCAGAGAATCCGGTAGATAACCTCACCAGAGGTAAACCCCATCCACAGGGGACGGATGAGCCTAGATTTAAGACCTGGAATGAGCTGGGAGAGTCCCTTACCGAGGAGCTGTACGGGGCGGCCAGCCTTTCCGGAACACCACCTGTTACCACCGGTCAAGCTGCACAGATGCTCACATTCAGGAATGCTCAGCAAGAGAGCTTTGCAGAAGATCCTGGTCGCCATCCAACAAAGCCACTCCAGGAGTATGACTTCGAACTGTGCCACCCTGGACCCAATATAGCTGATCTGGAACCAGTTACACCAAGTTACCTGCTGATGGGGCGGCCTGACACCTCATCTCCTCAGGTGGCTTACCCACAGACAGAGCTCCGTAGACGTCGGAGTTGGAGACACTTTCAAGTGCTTGCAGATTGTTCCTGGACTGCCTTTGTCAACCAACAGTCCATGGTCGCTGATGGATTGTTGACCTTTCCGGAAAGCACATTTGACCTCAAATGTGGGGGCGGCTGTGTTGGAAAGGTCAATATGTCAGGCTGCCCTGCTAGCAGGCATTGGGCCTTTGATCTAGGTCAGGCTGCCCTGGGGCCTTTGTTCTGCTAATGAGAGCTGATTAAGACACACCTGCTAGTTCAATTATCAGAGGTAGACTCAGCTGTGTTAGCCAGTTAGTCGTCAGTTTTCAGTATCACTCTACAAACCAACTCCTAGCAGAGAGGTGCATGTTTGTGCGTCACTGACGTTTAGTAAGTGATGTTGTGTGTTCTTGGTAACAATTATTTCATGCTTGCAGCCTACCTGATTTGATTGTCAACCTAAGTTTGCTGTTAATGTTGCTGTTTGTTTGATAACTTGCATTGTGAATGTTTGATGATGAAGCAGCCTATGTGTTGGTTATGTGAATTGAATGAAAGCATTATAGAGCTTTGAAGTAGTTATTTCTGTACAATGTTAATGAAGATGCTTAACTGTAATCACAGATATCACCGATATTCTGCTGTGTATTATTTATTTGGTATTGCACTGTTTGATATTTTGCAGAGATATGTTAGTTTTTGGTACAAACCTGTTGCCATTTTGTCTTTACTTTCTAGACCACAATCAATGTACAACTCTGCCAATCACCTGCTATGAATGGAAGTAAAGCCACAGTCCCTACTGTGTAAACTGCAACTTTGACTCTGAATGTGTTTTTGCCGACACACCAAGGCGGCACCAATATATCCGAACCTAAACAGTATACAGTCCTTTAATAGTTTCAACAGAGATAGTCACGTAATTAGACAGTGGCTTCAGCGTTCATATAGGCTCCATGTTTCCCTCAAGAGTTTAATGTGACGCTACAGATTGCACTGTTTTATACGCTTTTTTTATAAACATTTTACAGAATCTGCAGTTACCATTACTACTAAATTACTACTTTTTAAAATGTTTCTGCCTGCAACAACAGAGTGAGTGAGCTAACTGACTGAGCAGAGTGGAGTTGAATGGCTATTTAAAAGACAATGGAACCCCCCACTGGGTGGGTGAGAAGGTGTCAGTCAGTCTGGTCCAAAGAGGTGAGACAGGAACCAATAGCAGAGCTTGATTTCTTGTCCAAATTGACCGTTTAGCAGGCTGTGTGTAGGATAATGCAACCCCAGTCATGCCAGTGTTAAGGAAAGGCATGTAGCAGGGATAAAACATATCACCACCGACCATAAAAAGTAATGATCAGAGGGGGATATCAAAAGAAGAGGTATGGACCCCCCCCCAGCAAATCAAATCTGATATAACTAAGACATGGCAAGCTGTAATGTATGTTACTATGAAGCACTGGACAATTATGAGAACTTACATACAGTACATACGTACTGTAGGAGTAATATTTGTAACACTAATGCACTCTTACATGCTTGTCAGACAAAGAGCAGATGAACTCTGTATTTTGCATGAATTCAACTACGATTATGGTATATCACTGTGATCATGACCTCTCAGTATATAATGCTACTATAGTACTATAAAACTAAAATGATTCTCATTAGCAGCAGTCATTTTGATCTCAACAGCTGAAGCCTTGACACTAACAACCATCTAAGTCTATTTTGAGTATGCTACTGTAAATAAGTGGCATTTTCAAATGTCAGATAGGAGTAGTGTACACTTCTGTAATTCAGGTATGCAGCATACTTTCATTTACTTGCTTTACTTCACACTCCAATGACCATTATCTACTGCTGAATAACTCAAACAATTACATCTACATAAACAGATTTCAATATCTCAAGCACTGCTATTCAATAGGCCACTGTTTCTCAATGTCCGGTTCGGGGCCCACCAGGGGTGGCCATAGCTGAGTGGTTAGTGAGCCCGCCTAGGGAGCCAGAGGCCCTGGTTGCCCCAGGTACGATTCCAGGCCAGGCCAGCAAATGTGTCGATGAAATGAAATATGTCCCTGAGCAAGACTCTTAACCCCTAATTGCTCACAGGCCCTCATTGGAAACAAGACCGCAAGGACTTTCATGAACAGGCCTGTTAAAGGAATTATCCTTTTAACCAGGGATCTAAATGGAACCTTATGGGTCTGTAACTCTGACAGTGTGCAAATAGAACCTTTTTTTCTTAGGGACCCAAATCTGCACTGTACAATTTCAATTTGGATGTTGAGAACTTGTGAAAAAGGCCTTTAGACTGCCACTACACAGTCATAGAATTCCTAATGATAATAATCAACATAGATTGATGTTACTGGGTGCCTCAGAAATGTATGTAATGATATGATGGCAGGCATAAATCAAGACCTGATTGAGTCGATATATAGAGAGTATCTAAATTTAGGTTTTTGTCTGTTATAATGGATGACATACTGACAAGGAAACCTCATGATAGCAAGACAAGTTTTTAATTTTGAACAAAGCAAAGTATGTTTAATATCCTAAAACAATGTGAATGTTTTACAGTTCACTTATTTGCCATATTTTAGTTACTGTTTGGAAGTGTTGGGCAACATGTCATGTATAATACCAATGTTTATATTACAGGGAAAAAAGCTATTAGAATTATCCTTAAAGTGGACTCTAACATACCAACAGATAGTTCATTATGTCAGAACTTATCAAATTTAAAGATGTCATTGCATTGCAGACATAATTAGTTACTATAGCAACAGTTAATTAGTTATTATAGCAACATTAGCTAATACATTGTTTGGTTTTAGGATGAGGACCAGAAGGAGATTTAATTTAAGCATCATTACGCAGGACTATTTTAAAACAGAAAAAAAGATATGGACATAGTTACCGTGACATCAGCCTTTGGTTTGTGAAATCCCATTTTGAAGCCTCAAGTTTAGCAAATTGACCATTACCATCTTGGATACATGGATATTACTATCTTTGAAGTGACCATTATTTGGATGAGAGGTTGGAGCTCTTTACTGATCGTACTTGTCAATCACAAAGTAGCCATGCCCTTAAGGCTTAAGTATACCCTACTTCTTTATCTTCTATATTACTCTACATGGTACCATCATTTACAAAATTAACATCATGTTGTATTGAAGACGACTTAAAACTAGCGATTTAGAGCATAAACTCATAACGGTTACTGAGGCAATAAATAAAGAGAGAAGCAAGGTCATTTTGCCATAGACTTCCAATGAACTTCTTTTTGGAACAACCCCTGCTTGCCATTAGATAGAATGCAGCTTTAACCCATTAAAACCGGGAAAGCATCTGAAATAATTTTAGATTTCTTTGGCTATTCAAAAATAGCAGCCAAACACCTATAATTTACAAATACGTAATTTACAAATAATTTACAAATACGTATTATACGTACATGTACAAATACGTAAAATATAGCGGCCAAATACGTATAATTTTGGGTGTCCTTGACATGAAAAAGTTTGAGATAGCAACATACGCTTTTAGAATCGGCCTCAGGTCTTAATGGGTTAAGTTACTTCCACACAGCCTTCATTTTTCAGACATGGACAAATGTTTTAAAACTATCAATGGGTGTGAATTACTTCTTCAAATGGCATGCGGTTTCTCATTAGGCTTACCTTAAGTGGAAGGGACTTTTCACTACAAGGGCTGATGGGTAGAGACTGGAGGCTGCTGGCAGGACTTGTCTCTGTGCTCTGTTGGTAGGAGGAGGAAACAAACCCATATAAAGGTATATACAGACACAAATGTAAGCAATTGTGTGTGGACGATGTTCACAAGTGTTGACAAGGAGGTCAGGGGTTTTACAGATCCATAAACCCATGAGCTTGAGGTTCCCAACTCAGAACTCACCATTTGATGAATTATGCAATAATTAACTCACATTTTTAACATATTTCTATGCAGCTTAAAATCTTCAAAGACACCAGAAGCAGTCAAAAACAATCGGAGGGGCTGTCTGCATGGAACACCTGCAACAATAATTAAGACCCTCATATTCTACATATGATTGTGGACGTTTTCTACAAATCTCTGTCCAACTGTCCTGTATTTTTCTTGAATTTAGAGGCCTCTTTCTTTTTACTTAAAGCATGCACAACTAAACTTTGTGTGTGTGTGTGTGTGTGTGTGTGTGTGTGTGTGTGTGTGTGTGTGTGTGTGTGTGTGTGTGTGTGTGTGCGTGCGTGTGTGCGTGCATGCGTGCACGTGCGCACCTGTATTTGCGTGGGTATGATCAATCTAGAGTCAACTCAACATTCACTAACTCAACTCAAACTACAGCAGCAAACGGTTTGTGCGGGCGAAGAGGCTATTTAGCAATCGAAGGCCAGTGGCCTTGTGCACTTTAAATCTGTTTCTGTTTCTGTCTCTGCCTCCCTCTCTCACTATCTCTGATCGACCTCTGAAACGCACACAACAGAAACCGTTGCCTAACAATGCCCATTGGCAGGGGCGATTTGCACTGACGTCCGGCTCGGGCATGTCCATATTTGGACACAATCCGCCCACTCACCCACCCACCACAGACAACTTTATAGCTACATAGGACCACAACGTAAACAAGTCCCCAGTGTTATCCTTTTAGCCTTTTTTTTGTCTTACTGTACCACACACTGTTTATCTAACTATATAAATGGCGAGCAACTTCCGCACCCTCGGTGGTGACACCCCACAGCTCTGTTATCGGATAAACAACGCACCGCCACACCACATGTCGCCTACTGACTCGCCACGGCGGCCGCACTGAATTTACGCCTCGCGTAGGGGACATCTCACTGTTCACTACACCTTTTCCACCGCGCAACATAATTAATTCTACTCACCAAATGTCGGACAAAACGGAAGGGGAGGCAGCTTCGTACCGTTTACCGTGCGCACGACCTCATCACCACAACAGCTGGCAGCCGCTGCGGGGGTTTTTTCCTTTTTTTCCAAACTTTTTTTTTGGTCACCATTTTCTCCAGGCACCATTTCTGGTGTAACGTCGGGTCTTTCTTTTCACCAGCCAATCACCTTTCACGTTGCCACGTCCGTTGCCACGTCGCGCTGACGTACGCTAAACAAGCGCTGCCGTGCGCACAATGCAAACGAGCCCAAAGGCGCGCAAAAATAAGCCGACCATTGCTTACACACAAAGTCAGACCTGGCAACGCAGCCTACGCCAATCATGTGTGAGAGATCTACAAGCTATGGGGCAGAGACGCCACCGTATCTTAGCAACAACTACAGCGCTCACTCTCATTGGTCGTGTCACGCTAAGAGCAGTCTCCAGACAATGGCATCGCAGACAGCTTGCTGTTACTGCTGTAGCCATCACAGGCAGTTGCAGCACGACGGACAGGGCGCTGTGATAGCTGCCATGTCGCTAACGCTAACCTGGTTGTCATGCCTGCAGCGGCTGTGCAATCACTTTGTCAACAATGCACGTTCGTGTGGTGAATGTCTATATTGCTGCTCAGTTCGTCCATTGTAGATGGTGTATGTTTGTGTGTGTCTTCTGGAGAACAATGTAGCTCCACAGCAACTACACTAACCCCCCCCCCCCCCCAAATACACGTACTCACAACAACACCAGGCGGCCGCCATCTTGCAGAAAGGGCTGCCATTCGCCAGCTTTCAGAAAAACAAGCAACCACCTTCATATTTTTTTTTTTTTTTTTTTTTTTTTCCTTTTGGAAATTTTCATCCCACGATTTCCGCGCGGACCACCAGGGGGTCCGCGGACCCCCTGGTGGTCCGCCAAACATACAAAATATAATTTCTTCTACTTATTTTTCATCATTTTGTAACTTTTACATTACACTTTCTTACAATTTTTTTTTCTTTTTTCCCTTTTTGCAAATGTTACTTAGACAATTTGTCTACCCCCATATACACACGCCCACGCGGGCCCCATGCGCGTACATGCCTCTAACAGCCATAATCCCCATCTATACTGCCCACTCTGTGCTGCAGCTACACGGATACAGACACAGGGACACGGAGGGACCAACAAACGCAAAGCCCCGTGCGCGGCTGGGGTTGAGGGGGGCGTAGCCCCCCGAAACTCTAGTATGTCTATAAATATCAAAGTATTCAATCAATAAAAAAGTTTATTTGGGTCCATGCATGTCGGAAATGATACATTTATACCGCTATGCGGCACAGATGTTAAGCGAAGCTCGGCCAACCAGTTAAGCCGATGGGTTGGGTTAGCCAATCAGGGACTTATACTGGCTTAGCGGCACAAACGTGATGTGACATAATTGTATTATGTTGCTCATATTACAAATTATTAATACATATATAATTTGCTACAGTACATCATCTCTGGGTTTTATAATGCATGCTGTGATCAGACACATTTATGCTTTTCAACCCCATGCAGGTGTCCAGTAGACAGGAAGCAGCAGGCAGCTAGAATGGTGCACACAGGCACAGAGCGTAAACAAGCACCACATGCACCACTTGCATGCACACACGCACACACGCGCACACACACACACACGCACGCACGCACGCACGCACGCACGCACGCACGCACGCACACACACACACACACACACACACACACACACACACACACACACACACACACACACACACACACACACACACACACACACACACACACACAAACACAAACACAAACACACACATACACACACACACACACGCACTTTCAAAACACACAACCACTAGGAGCGCAGATACACACTGATTCACATGAGAGCAGATACACACAGTCATACGCAGGCACGGATGCAGCACACGCCCTGACTCTGACAAAACACCTGACAGCTAGTTAAAATGTCACCTGTGAGGGCTTAAGATGAGGAAGAACTGGAAAATGAGAGAGGATCTTATCATATCTTTGTCTGGGACCACACATAATGATGTGACTATCTCTTTTCACACATTCAGGATGTGATACAAATACAGAGATGTGGAAGAAGTATGCAAGAAGGAAAGGGAGGAAGGCTAGATGGAGGATAATGCCTGATGGATACTTATTTTCACGTCAGTGTTACGCACCGTAAATAGCGCTCACAAAGTCTTGCAACACGACGCATTGTCAGATAGTAGATCAGCTATTTTTGGTGGGCAATGCAATCAATCAAGTATGAATGGGCATAAGTTGAGAAAAAAACATCATTTTTAACAGCGCATAACAAGCTAATGCTAAGCTAACGTGCTAAGCTAAGGTTTTTTGTGGAAGCAGCGTGATTAGCAACCATCAGGGGATCGATCATACTGGAGATAAATATTCTGTGACTACTTGAAAAGGTAAAAAAGGTTTATATACTACTAAATAAGGCTGGGCCTTATTTAGTAGTATATACTCTGGCAGCTAAAGAGTTAACAAACTGGATTGTTCAGGTACAATTTTAAACTACCGCTACAGTACAGTAGGTCTTAAGGAAGCCCTAAGGAACCTGAGAGCCTAAACCTTTGAACAGCATCTACTCGGATGGTTTATTGGTTTGGCTGCCCTTTGAAGAAGCATACCTCCATATTACCCCTTAAAGGTGTGCCATGGCATCAGCCCATCAATGTGTCAACAGTGATCAATGAGTTTCACCATGCAGAGAGACAGACAGACATTCTACTCTTGCACAAACACACTGCACATAGCCGCACATGCACGCACGCACGCGCACACCCCCCCCCCCCCTCCCCCCCTCTCCCTCAATCTTTAAGGTCACCCCTGTCCCACAGGCCTTAGTGCACAACTGTCCCCTCAATTAGATCTGGTTCAGTAAAAAGCCTTTCAGATTCAAGAATGGAGAAAACTGCCTGGGAGCGCTGGGTTTAATGACTTGGACTGCCTAGGAGCACGGTGTCTAAAGATGATGAATGGGCTAACAAAGGAAAGCAGAGCTTAGGGGTTGACACACCCCTTTAATCACATACACATCAGCAAAATCAGTAAGTGAAATGCTTAAAATAACTGATGGTGGCCTTCTGTGAAATGTGGTCGGGTGGAATGCAGAATGCACTCCACAAAGCTACATAAATGTATATATATATATATATATAATATACTAGAGGTCCGGCAAAAGAGGTACGTAAGAAGGGGGGGGTTGAAGCGAAGGACCTGCTTGTGTGTTGTTGTGGAGATGCGCAGAGTTCAATGGCGGCGCTTCGTGTTGTTTCGGCTAAAGCCGTCGCCGTTCGGTGTCGCGCACGGTAAACGGTACGAAACTGTTTCACCTTCCGTTTTGTCCGTAATGTGGTGAGTGGAATAAATTATGTTGCGACGTGGAAACTGTGTAGTGAGCAATGATAGGTGGCCTACGCCACCCGTAAATTCTGCGCACACGCCGTGGCTACTGTGTTGGCGAGATGTGGTGTGTCGGCGTTGTGTTTAGTCGCCTACAGAGCAGTGGGTATAGCGTCAGCGGGGGGGCGGAAGTCACTCCTCGATTATATAAGTAGATATAATTTATATACATATATAAAATCTGAGATAATGCCTCATGTAAAATCACAAAACATAAGTAAAGATTGAAAACTATTGAAACTATTGAAACAATTGAAAGCTATTCCCAATTCAGAATGATATGAAATTAGACATTTAATGATGTGGCCCTTTGTAGCATCAAAGAATTATGGAAAGGAGAGGAGAGGACGAAAACAAAACACAAAATAACACCGGAACATCAGCAGCTCAATATCAAAAGGTCATGTAAATAAAATGCTTAGCAAACAGACATGACCTGTCACCAGCCTTGCTGCCATGTGCCTTACAGCCACTGATGGGAGGTGGCAACATTTGCAAGTTAATGAGAGGATAGAGTAAGCAAAGAGGCCATAACATCATCACACCAATATTCATGTTCTTCTGTTATGTTATACTCTCACTCTCTCTCTGTGTGTGTGTGTGTGTGTGTGTGTGTGTGTGTGTGTGTGTGTGTGTGTGTGTGTGTGTGTGTGTGTGTGTGTGTGTGTGTGTGTGTGTGTGCATGTATGTGTTATAGCGATTCATTCTGTGGTGAACCACAGAGAAACATAAAGAGAAACATACAGATGAAACAGAGAGGGAGAGAATCATACATCTGCAGTTCCATCATATCTCCAAGCTTTTAACTCATATTAGAAATGGTGGGGCGTTTCACAAATGCGTGTGTACACATGTCTGTGCCTATATATGTGCGCGCGCACGCGTGCATGTTTGTGTGTGTGTGTGTGTGTGTGTGTGTGTGTGTGTGTGTGTGTGTGTGTGTGTGTGTGTGTGTGTGTGTGTGTGTGTGTGTGTGTGTGTGTGTGTGTGTGTGTGTGTGTGTGTGTGTGTGTAATAATGTTGTATTTGGAGATGGTCAGTCATCCATGTAGAGGAGCAGAAAATAGAAACCTGGCAGAGATAATGGATTTGCTTTCAGCTAGACTTGTTGAGTCTAAGGTTTTATCATCTGTGCTCCTTGGCATATAAATGTCTAATGCAATTTCAAGACAAAGTGAGATACAATGTTAATGCATGTATGAATAATTGACAAGGAATACATGCATTATCAATAGAATTATTAGTATTATAATACAGTATTAGTATCATTAATTATCCTACTACTTTAATTGAAATGCCCACACTGTGGTGTTCGTCAGGGGTTGCCCGGCACACAAGCCGGTAGGCCCACCCTACTGCGCATGTGTGACATATGCGTCGACTACTGCACATGCGTCATACTCTCAGCACAGTAGCACACTACAGGTAACTGCAATCGTATCGTGCCGTACTTTTGTGCACACGCACAGGACATCCAGTAACTTAAATCATCGTTTTGTGCAAACATACTGGCGGACACGGATATTTCACGTGTTGTTTATGTTTATTGCAAACAACATGCCACGGACAACATCACTTCTTTTGATTCACTTCCCCCCACAGTATTTGTTTAAGTCCTCCCCGTTGCGCTGTCTGTCTGTGTGCGTGCGCGCACTTTCATCTGCGTGTCGTGCCAAATATGCATAGCGTTTGTCATTTCTCCACTGTTGGAAAAGTAGTGTCCTTCCCCGTTCCGTTGCACTGACACACAGCGCGCGCACGCGTGCGGTGCGTGTGTGTGTGTGCGTGTGTATGTGTGCCTCTGTCAACACAAGCCGTCACCCTGGCTCGCTGATCTTTTTAGCTGTGCGTGCCACGTCTGTGCCCGATGCATTTTATTTCAACAATTAAAAGTAAACCATACACTCAAAATCTATGCGGACAATTATTTTCTCCCAAAACAAACATCTACAGGACATTCCCCGCATCTGCTGCTCTGAGTCTGAACTGAATTAGCCTACAACCATTTAACGTCTCCACTTCAAAACAAAGTCTTGCGTCCCGCGAGACAAAACAAAACAAACAAAACATGTAAGCAAAGCAGATGTCACTAATGACATCTGCTTTTCAAAAACAACCACTTCACTCACTATACTGTAGGTGCACAATTACTCATTCAAACAAATACGACTCTACTTCTGTCCATAACTCCACTGGGTACAGCCCCACATACAACATCTACACGCCCAAAGGGCGCGTAGATGTTGTATGTGGGGCTGTACCCAGTGGAGCTATGGGTACAGCCCCATAACTCCACTGGGTACAGTGCACATATACAGTATATGCACATATGTACAGTATGCACATATACAGTATATAGTATATTACATATATTACAGAACTGTTAGCATTATTGTATATTTAAGTATATTATATATACTGTACATTACATATTCCATTCCATAGTAAAACAAATTAAATATCTTTGTGCCAGTAAGTGACCAAAGTTTACACATCTTTGAATCAACATTGTAAAGTAAAAACATATGTATGGAAAAATAAATGACTGTTTATGAAATACCACTATCCAGTGATAGCAGTAAATACCGCTATCCAGTGATAGCAGTAAATACCGCTATCCAGTGATAGCAGTAAATACCGCTATCCAACGATTACAGCACCACTACTTCTGGTTCAGAACGTTCCATTCTACAGCACTAGGCCAGTGAGAGAGAGTGCATGACTGAACACTGTGACCATCAATATGGTACTTGGATTTTTAACAGTGTGACCAAAGTACTTGAAATGCATAAGTGCTTAACTAATTGACCATTATAGCTAATTTGAAACAGTGCAGCTAATTTCACTGTTTCCCCCTATTCACTCTGATTGAGACTTATTGCCCAAAGTAAAACTCAAAAGCCTTTAAAATGTATTTGAGTTTAACGTGGGTGCATGTATTTGAGTGTAAACTTTGCCGAAAGTTGACAACATATTGATTGTAGAGACTTTATAAAAGCATAAATGCCTGTGCTTTGGCAGGGATGATGTCTTTATGATGAATAGTAGTTGATTGACACACAAAATTGTCAGTGAAGCACTGGTGTGGCTCCAAGTGATGCAACCATCACTTTTCTTATTAAGATGACTAGATGTATTAAAAACATAAATTACAGGTCTGTGACTGAGTTGTCTGTGACAGGTGTTTGAGTGAGGAAAATCAAATAACATTTTTCTAAAAACTAAAAACAGTTTTTAGATTGTTTAAGTTTTTTCTAAGGCATGGGAATACAGGAATACAGTTAAAATAAAATAAATTCTGTTCTCTCACTGAATTTTGAAATGTATCTGTCCGTAATGTAGGCTCGATTATTTCATTATATATAGTGCCAAACATAGAAGTTAATGACAGATCAAATACACATAAACATGCAGAAAATATGTAAGCAGATACAGTATATGGAAATGCACAGCGGAATATAGGTAAAGAAGCGATGTAGGCCTACTGTATATATGTGTGTGTGTGTGTGTGTGTGTGTGTGTGTGTGTGTGTGTGTGTGTGTGTGTGTGTGTGTGTGTGTGTGTGTGTGTGTGTGTGTGTGTGTGTGTGTGTGTGTGTGTGTGTGTGTGTGTGTGTGTGTGTGTTGTTTACTTGGACAAACAATATGAAAGGGAAAAATTCAAAGGGGATTTATGTGTAACAAGTCTCCGCCAGGTCAGGTAGATTATTGTGGCCTCCTGGTGGTGCTTATAATAGGCCAATGTGAAAAGGGTGGCCATTTCTTCTTAGGCCGTGCACGGCAATCGGACACTGTATTCATGATTTGAGGCATTTTGTTCCAAAAATGTGGTTTGCTAAATTAGACCTGCTGGTGGCGCTATAACAGGCCAATGTGAAAAGGGTGGCATTTCTTCCTCGGCCTAGTGGGAATGTGCGCGCAAAATTTTATGGAAATCGCACACTGCGTTCATGATTTGAGGAATTTTGTTCAAAACGGACCTATCCTGCAAACTTTGGAAGCCAATGTTAGCCAAGTAGGATGGAATATGAAATATCGGACACATCCATCTTGATGACATGACTATAGAGATACTGTGTACCGATTTGCGTGATTTTTTGACAGAATCTGAAGGAGTAAGAGCAAAACATGTGTTTTACAAAACTCAGCCTCCTGGTGGCGCTCTAAAAGGCATATGTGAAAAATGCAGGGCAAATGTTTTTCCTTGGCCTCTAGGGAGTGTGCGTGCGAAGTTTCACGCAGATCGGAACTTGGAAGCCAATTTTAGCCAATCAGGATGGCATATGGAAAATCAGACAGATCCGTGTTGATCACATGGCTATGGAGATACTGTGTACCGATTTGCGTGTTTTTTGGACAAAATCTGTAGGAGTACCGTAATATCCCAAAATGTGTTTAGCAAAAGTCAGCCTCATGGTGGCGCTATGACAGGCTGATCTGAAAAATGTGGGGCAGAGGTTCTGCTGTGGCATCCAGGGAGTGTGTGTGCACAGTTTCACAGCGACCGGGTCAACGGTGGTGGAGATTAGCTGTACGCAGACAGAAGGATGGACACACGGGCGGGCGGACGGGCGGACACACGGACGGACGCACAGGGGGCAAAACATACTCTCTCGCCATGCCTTTCGGCCTGGCAGAGACAAAAATGGAGAATTTAGTATTCTGCGAAATTCCACTTCAAACACAAGAAATGTGTTCGTCCTGTGGTGGAATCCTTTATACAAGTCATACAGCTTATACAGTATCTCCGTTCAAATTGTGCATGTGTGTGTGCGTGTGTGTGTGCGCGTGTGTATCTGTCCCCCACCTCCTGTAGAGTTCGCCTCAGTCTGAGCAGCAGGGTTTTGACGGCAGTGCAGTCCTGTTGCATCAGTCTAAGAGGCAGCGCCTCCAACCCTGGAGGCAGGGGCTCATCCTCTCTCCCAAAGCCCAGTCCTGAGTTCCAATCAGCGGGCAGCAGGCTAGTCGGGCGACTGGGGTCCCTGCAGATAGAAGATACAAATGGGGAAGAAAAAAAATAAGGAAGAGAGATTATTGAGGGAGAGAATAAATGGAGGCACAAATTGAAAGATACAGTTTGTAGTGAATAGAGATACATGTATTACATTTTTGTCTGTCAGAGGCAAGGCGTCCTGGCCTTGAGGTACACAGTAAAATAGAGTATTACGGTGGGTTCTCACTGGATGCGGAAGCGCTGTGAATTGTATCCCAACATTATGCGGGTTGCTTATGTGAAACTTGCACCTTTTATCTGTGATGTTGATACAGTTGATCAGACACAACACAAAACATTTTTGTGACATTTCAGTTTTATTAAGTACACTGCAGTTTTATTAAGAACAATGCAGAGGGAGATTGGAGAGATGAGAGAGAAAGCCAGAGAAACAGAGAAAAGGTTATAGAGGTCAGAGATGGAGGGAGAGAAAGAGAGAGAACAGTATATAGTAGGACAGTTTAGATTGAGACTGCCTGACACACAGAGGCAGCTCATTCCAAAGATAAATACCTGTGTATATAAAATAACTATTGCCACAACCTTTGACTCTTGGTATCAAACCGTTTGGTTCGCCCTGGTTTCATACTGAAGTACAATCAACTTAGCATTACTGTATGACCAAGCTTAAGTTAATCCACACCCTGTCCTTCCCCACCTCCCTAAACTGGTCATTACCAACACGTGCCCTCAGAGGAGCATTCAACAGATATCTAATGATGTTGTTTTGTATTGTCTGCAACCTATCACTGATACACCACTGTACCAAGCAGAATAGGCATAGTCGAGGAGACACCAGATAAAAGCTGTTGCTTGTGTTTTAATAACATTTTCCTTATGAGCCATTGATGATGGAAGATCGATTCTGTGAATATGCAGTATTTCAAATTAATGAACTGCTTCAACTGCTGCGACCAGTGTTTTTCAGAGATGTATAGCAAATGTCAGTACCACTCGCTCCAAGCGCTTGTGGGAGGCTCATGTCCTCAACAGTAGAAACGTCATTAACACGCCCACGAGCTCAATGTAAATTCGCTGGACACCTGGTCCATTTACACATTTAGCCATATGGGTGCAATCATACATTAGACCAATTTAGCACTACTAGGGTGCTGAAAGCATCAAGTCCATTTGCCGTATGTCACATCCTACAAAGTCAGTCATTTGCATTCTCACTTACAGCTCCACCATTTCATGTCTAGAATAAATAACTTAAAGGTGAAAATGTGAAAGCAGCTAACTAATAAGCACCCCTATGATATAGTATTAATTCTGCTTCAGATGATTAAAGATCAACAGCATGTGCACACACAACGCACACCAGATACTTTTGAAAGCATGAACCCACTAATACTCACAAACACCCATGCAAGCATGCATGCATGCACATAGATCAAAGTTAAATGACACGTCTTCTAATTTCAAGCCTGTGCTCTAACCCAATGTCTCACCAAATGATACTTAATTAGCAACTTAGAGTAGCTTTGATTCACAATGCTGTCATCACAGAGCGTGTTTTGTGGGTGTACGCCTGAGCACTCATTATTATTTCCACATCCTTTTAATTACTTATATTTTTGTCATTATCTCACGCCTAGCCTACTACATACAGTACAGTATATGGCTATTGCTGGCACATCAGTGTGGGCACTGGTGTGTCTGTGTATGCTTATGTGTACATATTAATTATACTCTATGTATTTGAATGTGGTGTGTGTGTGTGTGTGTGTGTGTGTGTGTGTGTGTGTGTGTGTGTGCGTGCGTGCGTGCGTGCGTGCGTGCGTGCGTGCGTGCGTGCGTGCGTGCGTGCGTGCGTGCGTGCGTGCGTGCGTGCGTGCGTGCGTGCGTGTCTTGTCTCACATTTGAAGTGCTGCTCATCAACACCTTGTTACAATAAATACTGTTTACAGCTTCATTTTGATGAAATTGGAATAATTGGACTATATCTTATGAACAAAAATGGGGTAGTAGTGTGAGTGAGTGTGTGTGGTGGGTATTACTCTACCAGGGGTGGGCAACATTTTCTGGCACAAGATCACTGAGTTATTTTCTAAGGCTGGTGAGATCACTCAGTACCAGGCAAACCACCGTTGCCTCAAGACTGTTCCACTTGTTGCATTTAATGCTTTAATCCAGGGGTCTTCAACAGGATGTCCGGGACCCCTATGGGGTCCTCAGAGTTCCTACAGGGGTGCGCCAAATCTTTGTGTGATGTGGAACGTTAGCCGAAAATAGCAGATCTACAAGCTCACAACGCCTCGCGCAAGGCGATGTGAGCTTGTAGATCTGCTATTTTCGGAGAGTTGGTGTAGAGAGAAAAAGAGCAGACCAAGTACAGAGCCAATGGTCAAGTTGACTAAATATTGAGGGTTTAAAAGGTTAACTATCTGAAAATACACGTTAGCATGAATCCAACATATTAATAGAAAGGATAATGTATGTCAAACAAGTCTATGAAGCTATCTACTGTATGAAAAACTTTAATCTGCAACACAATTTTATACAATATGTAGTGGGGGGTCCCTGCTTCATCTCTCTCTCAGCTAAGGGGTCCTTAACCAACAATCAATCAGCAGATGTTTGACAACCTGCTAGCCAATTACAAAGTGACCATTTCTCTGGGATATGGGATCTGAGTTTATCCCAGTTCCCAGTGGGATCTAAGTTTATCAATCCAGTTTAGTGGCATCGTTCAAAAACTGGTTGTGAAACTAATGACTGACAGATTTGCAATGCAAGCTGTTCATAAACCATACTGCTTGTAGAGTCGAGATACAGGAATCGACTGTTCAAAATCAACAACACTTAAGCTCATAGTCTAGTTTGTGTCTAGCAAGGATGAGGAGCTGTCTGGCTCAGAGATGCTTTAGTAAAGCAACAATGGAAAGCAAAGTACTATTATTTATTTCTTGAATGGATTCATTGTAAAACTGGTGGGACAAATGAAACCACCATGGTTTCGTTAACTAAAGGGAAATACTTATAATTGCTTGCGGTGAGCCAATTCTGATCCAGCTACAAAAGTACTCCTAAAGTGAACAAATGGCACGTGTGTGTGTGTGTGTGTGTGTGTGTGTGTGTGTGTGTGTGTGTGTGTGTGTGTGTGTGTGTGTGTGTGTGTGTGTGTGTGTGTGTGTGTGTGTGTGTGTGTGTGTGTGTGTGTGTGTGTGTGTGTGTGTGTGTGTGTGTGAGCGTGTGAGCGTGTGTGTGTGTGTGTGTGTGTTTCCACTTATCCCAAGAGGTAAATCCCCAAAGACATACCGAAGCATCAATTCTTAAAAGTGCTTTCCCAAGGGTTAATTAATTTAACCCTTTTCCACATGACAGCTTCAGCCCAGGAATAGGAGCAGTTCCAGCATATACTGTAGTGTTAGCCCTCTCCCAGGTTTAGTCCCACTGACTCTACATAAACAGGGTTAATCCACATTTGAGCATGGCAGTGTGAAATTTGGGTGGGCACCTAACCAAAATTTAGAAAGGTTTTAGACAGCACTTTAATCCTGGATTAAATACTACAGCGTATAAACAAGAGATCTGAACTACAGATGGGATAAATAAATAGCCTTCCTGATCTCCCAGAGTCCCGCAACAAAAAGCTGCTGGAAAAATATGTTTTTCTTCCTCCCTGAAAATGAATTAAAAAGCAACTGCATTAAGCTTCTAAATCAATAGGAAAGTGTACATGTAGGCCTAGACGAAGGTTGTTCTGCCTCAAGTGACTCTCAAATGTCACAAAATCTTAACAAAAGGCCATTGATTTTGCAGTTCCAAGGCCAACTGATGAATACATAATCTTCCCTTTGCACACAGCAAAACAAATTAAAAAGTTGTATTGTTTGAATTGTATCTTGATTTTATCTCCCTATATCTATTAATATCTCCTATGGAATGTATTGCTTCATGCAGTGAAGTAAGATTTATCATTACGCGTTGTGAGCTTGTAGATCTGCTATTTTCCTTGATGATCCAGTTCACAGTTCCAGTACTTCATATTACATATTGCAGTCATCTGCATTACTTCATGTAACGCTCAGGAAATGTTACATCTAAATTTTTATATATCCAATGTCAATGCACAAATGATGCCTCGCTGAATGTGAATTACAAATAACAGCTTGAAATAATAACAAAATCAATAAATGGACCCTGGGAAACAAACTGACATGCTTACTCTGATTATGGTGTACAGTATATAGGTTATGTCTATAAAACTGTCAAAATAATCTATGGATTTTGGAGTGCATTGTAAGTTGTGCTTGTCAGAATCTTTCAAGTATTAACTTGCACTGTTGCCTATTTGGCCAGCCCAATCTAGCAAAAATAGATATATAGTCTCAGTGAGTCTTTCCCGGTTAAATAAAGGTTAAATACAAAATAAAGAAGTATAATTAATGAATTCATGACCTAAATATAAGACACAATCATGTTCTCAGTCTCTACAAAATGATTTGTCACCCTGCATCAAATTCTAAACTGACATGAAGTTAATGAATATCATTAGTGACAAGTGGCAGATCTCAGTCAAACATGAAGTTCATTAGTGCATTCAGAGAATCAAAAGTCATGAGGTTTCCGAGTTTTAATGAGGTGTGAAATTATGAAAATGTATTTATTCATTCTCTGTAATGCGATTTCTCATAATCGCATTAAGATCATTGAGTGACAGTGTGCATGTGAACCCAATCTCTTTAATAAAACTGAACTCACCTCACTGCATTAAAAAATAAAGTGCCCGACTTCAACACTACTGTAAGCAACTAACCATTGCAGTCATGGAAAACTTTTGAGTTCTTCTAAATGAAATGCAGCCTGCTGACGTGACATTTTGACAGGGAGTGTGTGTGGGGGTACTGCATGGCTCTGTTGTCCTAATGGCATTTTCCAAATTTGAGCAAAGAAATACCAAGCCCATGTATGACAATCGCAAAGACAACAAAGGGAGTTCATAGTCAGTAAAATTATGATTCTGAAACGGATTTGAGTTCTAGTCCTTGATTCTGATTGGCTCAGTCCTGCTGTAAAATAGTCTACTGCGACAAACCATTGGCTACCTTCCATGCATTTGCAAAGCATCTTCCATATTTGTGCAGGCAGTGTGGGGACTACTTTCTTGTAAAAATTACTCTTGTAGTGAATTTGTTATTCAAATCTGATCTTAATTGGGATATGAAGAAAAATGGAATGTCCGCACACAATATACTGCTCTCCCGTCTTTTTTTGTTTTAACCAACACTTAGAACAGTGGTTCTCAACCTTTTAAGGCTGTGACCCCCCAAAATAAAAGGTATTTGAACTGGGGACCCCCCCACCCTGATAAGCATTTGGAATTGTAGGAGTTGAGGCATGACATTTAATACAGTTTATTGATTACTTTTGATGCAGTAATGTTTTTTTTTCACCTTCATCATTAGGTGTCAAAAGTCCTTAAATTGTCCCTTTACTGTCCTCTGGGGACCCCCCCGACCCCCCCCCCAAAAAAAAAAAAAATCATGTGGGGACCCCCCTGGGGGTCCCGACCAACAGGTTGAGAACCACTGACTTAGAACGAGTAGGGCTTCATCAGTAGGGCTTAATTGGGACATGTCTATGATTTTCATGTTGCCATATTTAGTAACCGTTTTAGAAATGCAATAAGCCTTTTCTGTGATTTTAGAACAGCAAGACGGTCAGAGTCACTCTTGCGGCTTATTGCTAGTAAAGATAGTGTGAGAGAGAAAGAGAGAGACAGACAGAGAGAGATTGAGAGAGTCTAGAACCCCTTTTTATATAGTGTATTATATTTTACTGTAGATGGCCTTCGAGGATTCGATGATCAGTTTACTTGATTATAAAATTATTGTCCACAAGGGAGAAATTAAGAAAACACATGAAAGGCTTTCTCTCTTTTTTTTTACACATTTACCATCCGGGTGAGCACACCCTGGCCAAATGAATTTAGACAGCGAGTTATCTTCAGGGAGAAACCAAATCGTATTACTGAACCATTTCCCCCTATCTCTTTCCATTCTTTGTCTCTCGCTCCAACACTCTCTCCATCCTTTGCTCACTCACCCTCCGCCTCTTGCTCACCTACGCACACACACACGCACTCGTGCACGCGCGCACATACGCACACGCACACACACACACACACACACACACACGCGCGCACACGCACACACACACACACACACACACACGCAGTTCTCCCCAATTCTCCCCAACACAATCTTAATCTCTCCATCATGGCCATTCTACGTGCCAACCTGACAAATACAACACTAACCCGATGCTGTATCTCTAAGCACTGAGGGGTCCTCCAGGGGTCTGTCTGAGAGCCTCAGACAAAGTGAGGAGCTGCTGTCATTTGAGGACAGGTGAGATCTCTGTCTGTTTGGGAGTTGAGTTTCGTCTTTGGAGTTAGGAGGCCTTGCCACCTATCCGGGCTCTCTTGTCTGTGTAGTCAACGTTTCCATTTCATTCTCTCTCATCTCTCTCTATCTCTGGCGGGATAAACACTGATCAATCACTTAAGTCCTGTGTACCTCTTGTACATGTACGTTTTTTGTTGCTGAATTTGTTTTAGTAGGGTTGCTGGTCAAATTTGCAAGGAAAGTAATCTGTTCTCTGACTGTAACTATCACAGGGTTGCCTATATTATGAGCAAGGCACCTTTAGGCTAGTCAAACTGGCCAACTGCAAAAGACTTGTTGTTGCACTGGGCAGCTTACAGTATGTGAATAATGTGCAACTGCATGAGTTTGCTCTTAACAGTTATTATCACTCATTGACAACTGGGAACAGCCCTTTGCAATGGCATTGCTGTGTCTGTATTGGTGGTAATGCATTTTTCTCGAAGGTTTTGTCAGTCTAACCTAAAATAATGTTTTGCTATCAGCAAATGGCTAAACCCACAGGTGATTTGTTTTAAAGTACAGCTGGTGCCATAGTTGTCAACCATGGTTGGTAAGTGAGAGAAATGTAATAGAAAAGGTTAAAACTCAAACTCCTTAGGAAGAACTGGAATGGAATTGTTGAAATGAATGATATACCTGTTTCTCTGGAGAACCCAAGGTGTCTGTGTGTCTATGATAGACTAGTCTCCTCGGCACATAATTACCACACACTATGTGAGCATGGCATGCACTCTCTCTCTCTCTCTCTCTCTCTCTAAAACACACACACACGCACACGCGCACACACACACACACACACACACACACACACACACACACACACACACACACACACACACACACACACACACACACACACACACACACACACACACACACACACACACACACACACACACACACACACACACACACACCTGGAGGTGTGCAAGAGTAGGGGTTGAATACAAGTCTGTTCAGTGATAGATGATATACAGGCAATAGTGGTCATTCCACTGCTCAGGGTCATCTGTCTTTCCACTTTCATAAACTGATAACCATACGCACTTTTACATTCTCCTTCTCTCTCTCTCTCTTTCTATCACTCGCTCTCTGTAACACACACACACACACACACACGCGCGCATACACCTTACCTCACATAAACATTATGTACTATTACTTGTGAGAAGGTTATAGCCCAGGTATGTGAGAATATGTATAGTTTAAGTCTGTGAGTAGGAAGGCGCCTAGTGGACAAAGTAGTAGTTTCATCTTGTAGGATGCCATGTAACATTTCACCACCTAGTGGCAAAAATGAGTATGGGCTGTTCCTTTGTCAACTGAATACCTGGATTATTATTTCAGTCATTCATTCATTCATATATACATAGCCTATATATATATATATATATATATATACATAGCCTATATATATATATATATATATATATATATATATATATATATATATATATATATATATATATATATATATATATATATATATATATATATATATATATATATATATATATATATATATATGTTAGGGCATTAACAACAGTCGACTTTCTGTCAGTAAAAGTCGAAGTCGCGGCAATGAGCATTAGCCAGCGACAGAGAGACAGCGACGTCAGTGTCATTACAGCTTACTACTACAAGAACATCAGCCTCCCAGTAAAGTTATACAGAACTTCTGGGAATGTGTTCCACTGGCGTTTGAATGATTTCCTACAGTGGACGTCTCTTAATCTACGGTTTCCTTTTATAAACCGAAAATGAAATGTACCTGGATTTCATAGAATAGCCTAAACCGTACTTAATGTACGGCTTCTGTTTTAATGTTAATATTATAGATTCCATGGCAACCAGCAACATTGGAGAATGATAGGCCTACATAACGTTGGATGAATGTATCCATGCAAAGGAAATATTCGCACATCCACTTCATTCAGATGCAGGTGTGTTTGACAGTGAGAACTGAAGCAATCATGAAAACAGTATTTCATGAACAGAAATCCCGCACACTGCTCTTGCTCACAGCATCAGTTTTTATTAAAGGAGCTACACCATGAATTTAAAAAATAATAATAATATTTGATATCATATTGTTTATGTCCCTCAAACGTTTTTCAAAAGGTTTGAGCCTAAATCAAGCCTCAGATATACTCATTCCAACTAACTTCTCTCTGGCTTATAAAGCACTTTCACCTGCAATACCACATTGTCCTGTTTGGCACGGGGCGCTATTGAGACAGTTTGTATGCATGTCATGTCCTGGTTCTGTGTGGAAAAAGTAAAAAAAAAAAATAAGAAAAAATTTAAAAAAAATTAAAAATGAAAAAAAAAATATATTTTTTTTTTTTGGATTTTTTTTTTTTGGTTAGAACTGAAAAACGGGAGGAATTGTTCCCAGACGTGACGTAGGGTGGGGGAACAAATCTGACGGACTGTTTTCAGACCAATTTACATGAAAACCACAGATAGCCTATGAAAGCCTGCATGCTCGAAGTCGGGTATTTGTTGGAACAGAAGAGAGGTGGGGGAGACCAAAAACACACAAAAATGAAGAAAAAGTTAAAATTCATGGTGTAGACCCTTTAAAATTGACAGACGCTTCGGTCCCTCTGGACCTTCATCAAGAGTGTCTTATGAATTTATCCAACATGATAAAGTTTGCGGCTTCTGTTCTAACTTCTGACACGGTGCAGTTCAGCCTGTCAATCACTGGGATAGAGGGCACTCATCGGACCTCTGCACATCACAGACAGAGGCACAGCTGAAAAGGGCTTGTTAATTAATAAATGAGAACTGCAGATGCCTGGTTACATTGAAAAACTAAATGAGTACAACATAACACGGTTAGAAAAGGAAATAATCACTCCTGTCCTTTACAATAACCAGTCCTAGAGTTTGCATTCTGTACACAGTATACACATGCACACACGGAGCAAAAATAATGATACAAATAATTAAAATAAAATAAAAACAACCTTTTGACTTATTTTTGGTTAATGCCCTAATACTGCCTCCCCCTGGAAAGCTGGGGTGCCTGATGGAGGGGAAATGAGCTGGTTGGAATAACGTGTTCCTTCCACGCGCTACGTCCAACCGGGGAAACTCCCCCCTGTCAGGTGATAAGAAGCGGCTTGCTAGCTCCTCATGCATTGAAGGAGGCATGAGCTCAGTTCTGGGCTCTCCATAGGCTGGCAGAGGGAGAGTAGCGCCCAGGATTACATAGGCAATTGGCAACTGGGTGAAAAAATGGGTTACAAAATAGTGGGATAAAAATGTAAAGATAAAAAAGTTATACAAAGGAGATAGACACTAAGTACAGATAAAGAAAGAGTAGGATTAAATAAAACAAAAAGTAATGGCCTTAATGTACAGTATATTGCCTCCTCTAATCTCACTAAAGCAGTTCTCTCCTCTCCAACTCTTTTCCTTCCATTTCCTCTCTTCACCTACTTTCCTCTCATTGTCTCATTTGGGGTATGACGTCTATAGATCAGACATTCATTTATCACCCTTTAGTCCCATAAAGGTCCAAATGGACCTTTATGGGACTGTATCTCTGATAGCGTACAAACCACAAGGGTCCATTTGGTTCCAATTTTGTACACTCTCAGAGATAAATTAACACTGAGACAATTGTACAGTGTAGATCAGGTTTCCAAAGATATTGTACACTGTCAGAGTTACAGACCCGTAAGGGTCCAAATGTGGGCCCTGGGCCAGACATTGAGAAACAGTGATTTATAACACTGTAATACCATGTGTCCCCCACAACAGACCATGAACCTAGCACCATTAACCAAAAGAAGAAGAAGAAGAAGAAGCAGATGTTGACAATGATGACTGATAAGGATGATAAGAATGAAGATGGCAAAGTGGAAGAGCAACACACACACACACACACACACACACACACACACACACACACACACACACACACACACACACACACACACACACACACACACACACACACACACACACACACACACACACACACACACACACACACACACACAAATGGAACAGCAGCTTTTGCTCAGTCTTTCTTGTTTTTTATTGTGTGCCATTCAAAGGTATTTGTTAATCGTGTAGGCCTAGTAGATGGCTGTTGGTTAAATAGCTTATATGGACCTTCAAGTCAGGTGCAGTGCAGTAATTTGTCAGAGTAATCGGCACTGCCTCATTGGTAGGGGGACACGTTTACGAATTCCTTCTTTTTCTTGCAAAGGCCACTCCGCCCCCCCACATGCTTTTCTTCTCCTCAGCTATCCGTACAGATATTCTCCTTATAACTCTGAGTGTACAGGTAAATTAACACTCAGGAATTTACAGTGTAGGCATCTCCACTCCTCCAATTTCCTTGCCTTGCCTCCTCCCATTCCCATTCTCTCCTCTCCTCTCCTCTCCTCATCACCTCTTTCCACTCACTCCTCCCAATGTCCCCCCATTCTAGGGCTGGACAATTAACTCTTCTATTGCCATGGACGCGTTAACGCGTCTGTTGGTACTTGGTAAAGAGGCGATGGAAAAGAGCCGATCTCAAAACGTGCCGCATTGCGACGCGTTGTGGGCTTGTAGATCGGATTTTTTTATCGTTCATTTATAATCGAGGCAAATGTTTGGAATAATCGTGATATTGATTTGTTGTCAAATCGCCCAGCCCTACTGTACCTCACTTCACTCTCCACACACTCCCCCCCTGCTTCACCCCAATCCTCTCTACACACAACAAACCCCCCCCTTGCGCCACACCATTCCGCTCTCCACAAGCTTTCCCCCCACCACCTCACCCCACTACTCTCTCCACACACTCCTCTCAGAAGCCATTTCTCAACAGCAGCATTAAAAGTGATCCATTTCACCAACTTGAAAAAGCCAATTATCTGCCTTTTTATGGCTTTCATTATTTTACCCCTCACACCGCACATTATTACTGGGCTGTTGGCTCGCAGGACCCGCATGCACGCACGCACACACACACACACACACGCACTCCCAGGAATGCACGTCCACACATTCCTACAAAGGCGTGCACACATTTGCACGCAAGCATGCACATGCATTTGTTGGATTTATTTTAAATGCTTTCCATTCAATTCATTCAGCGACTATAAAAAGTAACAAACGATATTTGCTAGTCAGATTAGTTACGTGCAAATAAAGAGTGCAAGTGGGTGCAACAGCAAAGAGGAGTACACACATGCTTATCAATCAATAAGGTGATGACTCTGTGTCTGTTTGTGTGTGTGTGTGTGTGTGTGTGTGTGTGTGGGGGGGGGGGGGGGGGGGGTGGAGCTACACATTTGTAGGCTGCTGTACTAGCGTTTACAGAGGAGTACATGATTATGCTCCTACATGGCCCACAATTACACGCATGCATGTGCTCACACATGTAATTGCAAATGTGCACTCGAATGCATAAGGTAGCCATAAGGTAGCCTTTATTATTGGGACATGACGGTGGTCATTTATCACTCTTTTTCACCTGACACATCCGGTGCACTCATCTGTATTCACCACCTGAGGCTGTGGATGTTTAACCCATTAGGACCGGGAACGCATATCTGTCATTTTAGATTTCTTTTGGCTATTCAGAAATAGCAGATACACAAGCTCATAGCGCAAATCTTTGAAAATGTATATTTTTCAAAGCAAACATTTGTAAAATATTTTGTTCCAGGGACTCCCAGAAGCAATAATTTGAGTTACAAATGTTTACTTTAAAATATATATTCAAAGATTGCAAAAATTCTAAATTCAAGATTTTTCAAAAATAGCAGATCTACAAGGTCATAGTATATCTGCTATTTTTGAATAGCCAAATAAATCTAAAATGACAGAGATGCGTTCCCGGATTGAATGGGTTAATGCTGCCATTAAGCCCATCTCCAACATAAAGTACATCTGTGAATAAAGAGCGAGTACAACCGAGCTCCAGGCAGTGAATTTAATGGTGAATTCAACTAGTCAGACAAAGAGCGAGGAAGCGAGAAAATACAAAACTAATGTAATACGGCAAGGCTAACTTTGTGATTAACCTAATTGTCCTTTCTGCTTCCCTATGCAGGCCTGAACTTGTTTTGTGTCTGCTCGCTCTAACTGTCAACCTGTGTCTGTTCATCCGTCTCCCTCAATTCATTACCCCTCCCCCCCTCCATCCATCTCTCTGAAAATAACGTTGATCACATTCTACAGCCGTTGAGTTTCAACAGGCAACTTTTTTTGACAAAGTGGTGAAACAACATTACATTGGAAGTTATCTAGCAACTTTGAGTAACTCTGAGATCTTTTGTTACATTTTCACTGGCATCCAAAAAACTGCTTGTCAGCTTGCTAGTTAAAATGTACAATTCAGGCATTTAGCAAAACACTCTTATCCAGAGTGACCCTACAAAACAACAGAATGGTCAAGTAGACTGCAAAGAAAACAATTAAGTGATACAAAGTAACTACTAACTAGGATACAAGGTAAACATCAAACATAGATAGCATCAGTCTAATATGCCATCTTAAACCCAATCCAAACAAATGATTCGCGACGCAACGGGTTGCAACTTGCAACCACTTGCAACAGAATACCAAAACTGCACCGACCTGCAACGGGACGATCCAGAGCACTGTGATTTGTAACTAAACTAAAATAATTTACAACAATAACGGTGGATATATACCGGGTTGTTTATGTTTGGTTAGCACTGTTAGGACTAATTCAATTTTTTGTTGCATCAACTGAACAACTGTATAAGACAGCCCTGAAGGTCTTCGATAAAAAGCCAAACTCGTACCACCACTGCAACATCTTGGGTAAATATAGGTTCTTTAGCTTTGACAATTTCAAAATCTTCAAACTAGCTTGTGCAGTGTGCAAAACGTTGCATGGACTAAGCTTGCCTCCTCTGGGAGAATCTATGAAAAGAAAGGCCGATAGGGGCATTTGTACAAGGGCCACAACCAGAGGGGACTGTGAGGTGCAGTTTAGACACACAGCCTTTGCACAAAATGGAACCAATTGGAACAATCTCCCATCGAAATAAGAGAATGATCGACTATCATGTCTTTTAAAGCTCAGCTAAAAAATGAATTATGGAGAAACAAATCTGTGAACATTTCTAATCAGGTTATTATTTTAGGCTTATATCTCACTGCTATTGGACATATGTGCCTACTTTTGTGTGTGGTATGTATATGTGATTTGATTTTGGGTGTGTGTGAGTGTGTGTAAAAACGCAGACATTATGTATTTATTTGTCCATTGTCTTTGTCAAAGTATTTCAAGTTTTTCAATAACATAGCCAGGAGGCTAAAGTCTCAACAGTGACACAATAGAAACAAAGATACTTCAGAAAGCTGTATATGACAAGGTATCACTTGTTTAAATGGTGCAAGATTCTTCATAATCTCATCTCAAAATCATAACCTGTACTATTGTATGTAAATGTTTTACCAGCAAGTGGGTGGATAGTGTGGTTTCTAAGGACACATTAATATTGATCAATTCATTACTTAGGGCCCTGAAGACCAAGAATAACACTCAAGCTCAGCTGTGCCTTGAGAATTTACTCAATACACAGAACATTATCATCATGAAAACTCAATTTAATAGGTTATGATAATGCATCTCTCCTGAGCTTGTGCTAGAATGGCTGGTGTCTAACACTCTTAGAGTTTGCCATCTCTTGTGCATAATCACACTGGGACTTTTCTACAACATTTAAAATGGTTTCAGGATTTGGTGTTCCTGCCAATCATTGACTGTGAGTAGTTTTGAACAGGGTAGATTATGAATTATCACAGGTTTTAGGCAACAAGGCATCTGGTCCCTGCGAATGTACCAAACAGCTTGCTTTGAGGGGAAACCATGAGAGAAATCCATCTTTTGCTTCCACATTTTCAACTAAATACCAGTTTACTGAGTACAGACCATAGAGGGTTCATGTACAACACCTTTGAACTTTTATTGTGATATTGTAATGGTTGGCCTTTGGTGAGCCACCCAATGTCATGATGATGACACAGCCTGTAAGAGCAGCGATTCTCAAACTGGGGTCTGGGGACCCCTGGGGGTCCTCGGATAATCGGATCCCACTTTGAGAATTCCAGGGTGGGTTAATATAGCATAAAAAATCAGTTTCATACCTTTAAGGCTATTTTCAAAAAAGTCTTCAAAATATTTGAAATTGTTTTCAAACATTTTAACTCAAAATCATAGAATATTTTTCTTCACAGCAATTGACCCGCCGATCGCGATAAAAGAAGGGTCTCATACGCTTGGAGAAAAAAAACGGATGGCCACGATCGTCCATTCCATATATATGGGCAGTTGAATGAGGTGTGGTTTTCCTCCACAGCAATAGAAAGAAGAGAAAAAAGCATTTTCTTTTTTTAGTAGTAAACGAGACGTTTTTTTTTACTTCCGGGTCAATTCTGGGTCTGTCATCTGGCAGTGAAAGCATCATTCAAAAGGTAGCCAACAGCGCCATCTGGTGGAAAACCACTGAAAACGCCCCAATGCGTCTAAAGCGTCCATGGCACTGTGAACAAAGTGCCAACGGATGCGTTTACGCGTCCATGGCATTTATAGAGTTAAGAGAACAAATCTTGTAAGGGGCTACCTGGCACAAAATGTTTTCAGATTGGGGTCCGCGACCAAATAAATATTCATTTGGGGGTCCTTGACATGAAAAAGCTTTTCTGGATCAGGGCCCCCTTGAAAACCTCGAAAGCGCTCTCGGCCCACCCATTTGACCGCTGGTAAGATGGGTGGGCCGCAAGCATTTTCATGTTTATCTAAAGGATCAATCAATCGATTCTGTTCCAGCTTGGATCTACTGTATGTTAATAACGTAGAACATTGGTTCTCAAAGTGGGGTCCGGGGACCCCCAGGGGGACTTGAGGGGGTTCCAGGGGGTCCCCAGCTAAATGATGGATAGGAACCAAATGGACCCTTATGGGTCTGTAACTCTGAGAGTGTCCAAATGGAACCAAATGGACCCTAACGGGTCCATTTGGTTCCATTTGGACACTCTCAGAGTTAAATTAACATTGATTTTACAATATGAATTGGGGTCCAATTCATTCATAAATGCCATTAAATGGGGGTCCGTAGCCTAATGCATGTCAAACTGGGGGTCCTTGAAATTAAAATGCTTGAGAATCACTGCTAGAGCCCTAAAAATCGTCTCTTATGGGGGTCCCTGGCATATCTTTTCAAATGGGGGTCCGCGGGCTAATAAGTGTCAATTTGGGGGTCCTTGACATGAAAAAGTTTGAGAACCACTGACGTAGAATACTTAAGTTCCTATTTATCATATCACGATGAAAACTCAGGTTTTTAAGAAAACAAAAGCATTTGTTATATATTTATTATTAATGTTATTTAACCCATTCAATCCGGGAAAGCATACATACATTTTAGATTTTAGCTATATAATATAAAGCAACATAACTTTTTCAGAAAACTGTTAGGATTTAGAGGGCATTTTTGGCCCACTTAGGATATCCTCATGGCCCACAGGTTGGGAATTGCTGCTTTAGAGTCTATTATCACTAAAGCTGATCTGACACCAGTTTGCCTCATTAGTCATAGTGAGGTAATCAGTGAAAGTGAAGCAATATGCTCAAATTAACTGCTCTCTGAACACAGACTGTTATCTGTGTCAAACTGCAGACACTGGATGAAACCAGAGTCTTGAAACAACATTTACATATTAATTTCAGAGGGATTTTCACCACGTAAATGGGTTAGTGTGTGTGTGTGTGTGTGTGTGTGTGTGTGTGTGTGTGTGTGTGTGTGTGTGTGTGTGTGTGTGTGTGTGTGTGTGTGTGTGTGTGTGTGTGTGTGTGTGTGTGTGTGTGTGTGTGTGTGTGTGTGTGTGTGTGTGTGTGTGTGTGTGTGTGTGTGTGTGTGTGTGTGGGTGGGTATGTGTGTTTGTCCGGGACTAATCTTACAAACCGCTGGACCAAACAGTGCCAAAGTGAATGCGTCACCGATAGACTCATAGTTTACCAGCATAGATGACTCTTTGTTGTCGTGTTTTTTTTTGTTGCTTTTTGCCAATCTTTCTCACCAATTTAGTCGTTATGCCAAATGATTCCTCCCCTCACATTCTGTGTGTTGTAACTGCTGTATCCTATACTGGCTCACCTCCCAGTGAGGAGCTCCCATGTAGAGCCTCTGTCCTACACCTCCCTCCCACCCAACACCAGGCGCCGCCCCAGCCCGTAGGAGTAGTGACTAATATCACCGTCCGCGCCAGGCTTCCCTAGCTCCCCCGAATTGTGTTCGTATAGACGCTCGACAAAGCCGGATGCACCACGGTGGATTCGAACCTTCAGACTCTGTGGTGGTGGGCAGGTACTTTATCACTGTATTCTGTGACTACTTGAAAAACGTAAGACAATCAAAAAATCGCTGGCAGTGGGCAAACGCGTCCATAAATAAGTCTTGCAGTGAGACAGTTAAGAGTATGTGTATGCTAAGAGGTTCACAGAGAAAGAGAAAAAGACACTGAAGGCTCGAAAGACACTGAAAGTACCTCGAAAAAGTTAGTGACACCCACAGTCACAAAACTAGAGGGAGCGTAAACAACAATCTGGTAACACCCACCCATAAAACAAACATGGGCAAATTCTCCTTCTATAACACAGCCACCAAGGAATGGAATAGTCTAACCCCATCCCTCAAAAAATGCAGTACGCTGGGATCATTCAAAACAGCCCTAAAAACTCATCTTTCTGGAGGCCTAAAGAGGAGCTAGTACCAGTTTCCCTGTAGACAGACGACCCCCCCCCCCTTCCACCTTTTTTTTTTTTTTTTTGTACATACTTTTTTTTTTTTTTTTCTAATGCTTTTTTTTTTTGGTATATATATATTATTTTTTTTCTCATGCCTTTTTTGTACATAATGGTATATATTTTTTCCTCTGTATTCTTATGTTGATTTTTGAACTGTTTGGTTGCTACTATATATGTCTATGAAATTAATTCAAGGACCCCAACGGAAACAAGCCTGCAAGGACTTTTTTGGCCGGACCTTTTAGACAAAAGCATTATAAATGTAACTGTGTTGTTTTACATTCTTTTGCCTAATAAAAAATTCAATCAAAAATCAATCAATTCTGATTCTTATTGATCTTCATGTTTAAAAGCCGGCACGACATGAAAAACATACGGTTGTGATCAGTGATTAGTGTAGCTGGCATTAAGGGAAGATGATGAAGAGAGGAGCCTCAGAAGCCTGGCGAGCGAGCCAAAGAACAAAGGAACAACAAGCCTCTTTGTCTTTGTTGTTGGTATGTCAACCATATGTGTTGTCAAAGATAATACATGCACACGCTCATATCAAATGCTTTATGACACCAAAAAGGAAAATCAATATCAATCGTATGATTGCCTTTCATTACGACCAAAATAGAATTCACAGGGAAAGAAAACAGTCAAGGAAAGCAGGCCAAATATGCTTTGCCCACCAAAAGAATGAGAACATGTGACAAATCAGAATGGCATAATGATCGGATTCAAAGCACTTATCTGGCATGAGAGACAGAAAAATTACATTTGTAAACCACTTAAACCCTATAGTACTGTACATGTTATACATCAAACAGCGAAAACATGCTATCCAAAAGCTTGCAGTGTGTTTTTAGATCTGCAATTTTCACGGATGTGGCAACACCGGCGCTTGTTTCACGCACATGATTTGGCAACCCGGAAGCCAGCGAACACAAAAACGCTAATAAACAGCTGACATTTGGGGAAAGCGAAAAACGCGCTTCGGTGTTCCGTGCACATGGTAATGGTCAATGGCTGTGTGCAAATGCAGATCAAGTGCTCCAGCCACTGAGGAGAACCGGGCAGTTTTGGGCACAGACGCAGACAGACAGATGCACACACAGACGCACAGAGCTTTGTAGAATTAAAGGATGATTATTTCAAACATTTTTAAAAATCCATTAATTAGATGGAAAAAAAACATTTAAGAAGTAGTGAAAATAGCAGACCTACAAGCTCACAACACGTTGCATCGCAACGTGTTGTGATCTTGTAGATCTGCTATTGTGAGCTTGTAGATCTGCTATTTTCACTAGTTTGGGTCCCGGGGAGACATAAAATCTCTCTTTTGGGTCTGGGAACCACAACAACAGGCCATATTCACACGGCCATTTTGCCCTGACGTCTGACTTGGGGATGGGAAACCAAATACTTGTAAACAAAAAGTATGGACACAGGTTTTCCGACTGATTTAGCTGAAGTTAAGCCTAAAGAGATTAGAGTGTGTATCGATTGAAGGCTTTGACAGCTGACACTTAACATTAGTTGGTTCAACCTTGAGAGTGCCCTAACAAAGTCGATGAGAAACTATTACACTGCTGTAAAACACAGTTAGATTTTCAAGTAGCTTAAACTAAAACTGCCTCCCAAGGTCCACTGTAGTATAAGACCAAAACATACCAGCGTTAAACTTCTTAAAAAGTCTAAGCTAACAAATTATTATAGTATTGTAAAAGAGTAGAGGGTGTAGAAATTCTCCAGTGATCTTTATAGCATGATAGCCTGTTGTGACTTGTCATGAAAAGAACATCTACTTTCTTATGACAGAATGTTTTGACCCTGGGTCTCTTTACGCCTCTGTGCGTGCGTGCGTGCGTGCGTGCGTAATGGTGCTCAAACAGGTGGGATTGAAGGGATTGCTGCATCTGGATTGGACCAATCAATGATAATACAGTAGGCATTTTAAACCCCGGGTGGCATCAAACTGCCCATCTTCCAACAAAGGGCTAGCATTTAGTCCTGTGTACTATTTTGACAGTTTTGAAAGTAAACTAAAGTTTGTATAGTCTTATGCTTGAACCTTCATTGATTCTTCTAGACTTGCTTAGGAGGAAGCCCCTGGAGAAACTTGTAGCAGTTTGGTAGGACTGAGAACTCCTATTTGTTTGCTGTTGAACGTTGTTTTCCCTTTTTAGTTTTTAAGTTTAGTTTAGTTAAGGATTTTTAGTTTAGTTTGTTTTTTAGTTTTTTATTTAGTTTAATTTAGTAAAGAGACTTGACATTAGTTGGCACTTTGATTTATTTGTTAGGGAAATGTAGGGTTGATTATAATAAACTACTGCTATTAAGAATCTGGATTCATACTGTGCAGATAGCCATTCTTTGGAGTGGGAAAAGTGGGGAGCCACACACCATGTAATGTACAAGTTTTCCCTTGACTGTGGATATGTAAGTACAGTAGTAGAAGAGGTCTGAACCCTTCTGAATGTTGAGAGTTGTTGAGAGAATGTTGCTGCTGGGAGAATTTTGTTGACAGTCAATGCTTCAGGTGATACGTACCTGACTGCAAGAACATACTATCAATTTGTTTGTATTTTATTTTGCATAAATCAATGTCTTCTTGCATTGCATCAACGCAGCATTTGCATCCTCACCTCACCATCACTTTCCCAGCAACTGGTTGTCCTTAGTAGGCCAATATACAGCTACTGATTATACATTTCCAGTTGATGATCCCTATATAGGAGAAACTGTTTCACCGGTTGGGGTGATTAATCCATCATCATGGATCTGGAAAGGGACGTATGTGCATGTGGGTGTGTGTGAGTGTGTGTGGGTGTGTGTTTGTGTGTGGGTGTGTGTGTGTGTATGTGTGTGGGGGTGTGTGCGTGCGTGCGTGCGTGCGTGCGTGTTGAGGATAAGCTCCGTCCAAAGCTCAGTTGAATGTTGAACTCTTCACGGTTGACTATTCAAATGAGAGATTATGAGTGTGTGTCAACATGATTTAAGAGGCAATGTCAAAGTGGTTACTGTTGATGGCCATATTAAGCGGCGGCCTAATCTACTTAGGTAAATTCCTGGCTGTCAATGGAGATTAGAAAGTGGCTTGATAAAATGACTGATATATGAATTATGTTTCTTCCTCTCTCTGTATGTCCACATGTATGAATACTACATCATCACTGGACTGTATCCCCACAGGAGACCAGGGTTTCAACTGGGTGAGTATCGCTTTGTGCTGCATCTGGCCCTATATGATAGCTGGGCTCATTTTCAAGTGGAAAGCTGGGTTTCTAAATACCCTACTGATTCATGCATGACCAAGCGATAACGAAGGGCCTCGAATGAAATACAAGACGAGAGAGCGGGGAGGTTAATCTCTCCATCTCACTCTCTATTCCTCTTTCCCTCTGTCATCCGCTTGCTGCTGGGTTATTCAATTTTATAGGACACCAACGATTCTCTTTTAAATTATTTTTCGTTTCTCTCTCTCTCTCACTCACTTACCCTTTTCTCCCACTCTTGTTCTCAAGCAGAAAAACTGAACACGCACACGATAACTACAAACACAGAGCAGAGAATAATACAGCATGTTGGCCCTGTCTGCATTTCATTTGGAAAGCTAACGAGAGAGAAAAAAGGAGAGAGCCGACATCGTCTTATCTGTAGTTTGTTTTCATCTTGTGTACAACACAATCTCATTTGATTTATGATTCCTCCATTTATTCTAGTCTACCAAATGCACTACAGAGCATAGTAAGTATTATCCCACTATTATCCCAAAGTATTTCAGACTGATCAGAAATTAATGTATATGTAAAAAAGACAAAAACTAAATGTGAAGGAGAGCGAGATTATGACAGAGAAAGAGAGACGGAGACAAACCCTGTCCCTACCGCTGAAGGTCCACTGTATACTGACCGACCAGGACACTAGGAGGGTGTGCACACTGTCCCCTCTGGCTGCATGTCTTCTGCATAGTAATCAACGCCCATGAAAGAAGGCAAAAAAAAAGAAGGGAGGAGGAGGGGGATACTGCACAGCCAAACTGCCATTGCCATAGCAACAGGCAAACTACATCCCGGCTGTCAAAATTGTATTTCCTCTGTGTGTTATTCTACATAAGACAACAGAGGCAGAGGTCAGTGTCATCACAGAAAACGAATAATATTAATTAATCACCAGCCCTCTAATGTTCAGCTCTGGTGAACAAAACTGTGGTGAAACAAATGACTCATCATACTTTCTGACAGAAAAATGACTGATAGGTAATCTTCTTCAACTTCTTCAACAAGTAAATACAACTGGAGAGCGTACAAGAATTTTGATCATAATATCACTGTTATTTGTATGACTACAGTACATAAACAATAAAGGAATTCTGGAGCAAATGACAGTCCATATCAGACCAAATCATGAGGAACAATAAGAATGTTGTTAGATCGGGGCCCGAAGGATATCAAAAGGGGTCCGTGGCTTAATGCCTGTCAAACTGGAGGTCCTTGAACTTCAAGTTGAGAATCACTGCTCTAAATAGTCTCAAAACATCCCTGTATCATTGCATTTAATGTGCAGTGTGTGTAGGCGTGTAGGCCTAAATGCGAAAACGCTATCACTAGGGACACAACAAATAAAGTTGCTCTATGGAACGCTCATCACAACAAATTGTCTTTCATTGGGTACGGAAAGTTACAGCAAAGTCACTGCATCAGCAAAGTCTAACTTAAGTGGCACTAGTAGCACTTTTCTTTCTCTCTCTCTGAGAGAGAGAGAGAGAGAGAGAGAGAGAGAGAGAGAGAGATAGAGAGAGAGAGAGAGAGAGAGAGAGAGAGAGAGAGAGAGAGAGAGAGAGAGAGAGAGAGAGAGACTTTAGTTACAGATTTTAGTTACAGATTTATATTATTATAACAAAACATACTTAACCACTTTAGGCCCGATTTTATACTTTGTTAATTTGAAAATAGCCAATCTGCTATTTTCAAAAACATTGTACACATTTTAACTTTGGTGCTGTAAGTATATTTTATGTAAAACTTTGTATCCAGGCTATTACTACATTGTGGTATTGCTGCATTTGCTTGTATTTTTGTCATAAGGACCCTTTCGAAAACGAGATGACACATCTCAAGGGGTTATCCTTCTAAAAAAGGTACTATGTATAAAACATCTGAATACTTCTTCCATCACTGCATAACGCTTTGTGTTAACTCATTGAGTGCCAGAACTTTTTTATTTTTTTTAACGTTTTGTTTATTTGTTTTTGTTCTTTTACATACTCCTAGGTAGTACAATTGAGTGCCATAATTGCCAGATTTTTAAAAATATTATTTTGTCCCAGTGCCAGAGTTCTTTTCACAGAAAACAAAAAGTGCTTAGGAAGCGAGATACAGCTTTTTCAGTTCTAAGTTAAACAAGGAGTGGATGGAGCTGCACATCTTCAGATGATGATATCTTGGGTTCTGAACATGTTAAAAAAAAAATTAAAAAAAGTTTTTGTTTTTTTATGCTAATTTTTCAAAAACACGTGAAACACGTTAATGGCACCCAGCGCCACAGCGGTAAAAACCTGTGAAACACGTTAATGGCACTCAGTGAGTTAACAAATGACGGCATAATATATAACTTTTGGGTATGAAAGTTCAAAGGTCAAGGACACAAACAAGGTCAAGGTAAAAAGGCAGAATGGAGGGGTGGGAATGATAAGTAGGCTGCCCTGAAGAGATGATTAACTTTTGGTTCAAATGGGTCAAAAGTCTAGGTCAAAACATCATCATCGGTCATATACTGTACAGTATATGTAACCGAGAGACATACAGTAGAAGAAATGTTGGTGTGTGCACAGTTTACAACCCCAGGTGTGTTTTCTTTTCTCTCTCTCACTCTCCCAGTCTGTTGCCATGCAATGAATAAAATGGGAGCAAAGAAGTTGAAGTGATTTGAATGTGTGTATTACCCGTGGGAATGTATCGCAGTATTAACGTTGAGAAAATAATACGGACAAGGAAATAAAAGTCTGCCATCAAAATCATTGAACTGTCAGACATCAAAGATGAGGTGTGTGTGTGTGTGTGTGTGTGTGTGTGTGTGTGTGTGTGTGCGTGCGTGCGTGCGTGCGTGCGTGCGTGCGTGCGTGCGTGTTAGTGTGTGTGCGCGTGTGTGTGTGTGCGTGTGTTTACAGCTACACAACAGATGTTCTGTGCAGACAGAAACACACCAGACAGGCAGCAGTATCCCATAGCTGACTCTCCCCAGATGGACAGACTAAATGACGTGCATGCGTGTGCGTGTGCGTGTGCGTGTGCGTGTGCGTGTGCGTGTGCGTGTGCGTGTGCGCGTGCGTGTGCGTATACTGTACTGTATTTGTGAACAGAAAGAAGAGCTTGCTTTGCCTCTAGCCGAGGGATTAGGTACCAGAGAGAGACAGAGAGACAGAGAGAGAGAGAGACAGAAAGACAGAGTGAGAGAGAAAAAGACAGAGAGAGAGAGAGAGAGAGAGAGTGAGAAAGAGACAGAGAGAGAGAGAGAAAAAGACAGAGAGACAGACAGAGACAGAGAGAGCAATGGAAGGAAGAAGACCAGAGACAGAGAGAGAGAGAGAGAGTAAGAGGAATGGATGGACAGAAAGACACATAGAGAGACACAACACAGAGAGAGAGAGAGAGAGAGATCGAGCGAGCGAGCGAGGTGGATGGATATACAGAGAGACAGAAAGCCCAAGGCAAATACATTTAGCTCTCTTTCACTCTCCCATCTGAACTCCATCACTCCCCTCTCACAGTTCACTGTGAAGTCAGACATTGTGAAAATACTTTGCACAAGAAACTTAGAGAGTGCTGGTGGATAAAAAAATAAAAAAACAAATGCTTGAGTGGAACTGCTCTGTTTATCTATATGCCACCATTTTAGTAAGTAAACAACTACTGTATAATTCAGAGGACAGCTGGGAAAATAAAAGAGAAGCACATATTTCAGAAATCATAAAAAAGTATTTGCGGCAGTCCAAACCCAGTATCAAGACAGGTGGGCCACAAATTCCCCAAACGCATGATAAACACATTATGCCATTTCTTTCACTGCATTATAGACGTTTCCGCTGCTCAACTCAGCAAATCTTGCCCACCTCCACGTATTATAGCCACAAATAACTAATAAGGAGCTCTGGGAGGAGAAACTGAATACATGCCTATACTGTATTTGGTGATATCTACAGTACTGTATGAGAGGAAGAGGTATTTAAAGACCTAGTACCAAGATTATTAAATCTTCTTTCTAGTCTAGACTGTGCAATAGTGCCCGAAGTGCTTGAAATGTGCGAGAAGAAGGCTTTCTCTGTTTCATTTGACATTTCCATGACAAACCATGGCTCCCCAAGCTCAGATGATAGAGGTAGTGTTCTATCCAGTTCAGACATCGGCATTGTGCCTAACTGTAGTCCACTAACCATAAACATAATAAACACACATAGATAATGTATTGGCCGCTGCTGTGACTCGGAGCGATGCGTCAACGTGGCTGCCATAATAGCTGGGGCTAGCCATGCCTCATAATGCATGTATTATATCTACTGCAGAAGTTTCAACTAATTTTCAAGCGGTCAGACATGTAGTTATGTTATGATACAGGATACCTGGAAGTAAAAACAAAATGTTCATACCAAAATACCTTATCTTACATAGATAGTAACAGTAATGGTTATAAGACAGAAACAAGTTACTACCCAGAAATATTTTTGCCCCTCCCAATATGGCAGCAACACTGACATACAATCCATATGGGAAAGTGAAATGGAAATGGAAATGGGTATGCAACCAGTGGTAGTTAACAGCGCGTTGACCACTGACCAATCACAGCGCTTTGACCATAGGCCAATCACAGCGCGTCTAACTGACTAGTTGCTGCGCAGCTGCCTCTTAAAGGGTTAAGGGCTGGGTTACAAAAAGACCCACCCCCACCTGCCTCTGATTGGCCTACCGAACGACCCTTCTGTGACACACGCGGAAGCTTGCCTCCTCTAAAATGGCGCCCGATATACAGATGCCTCAGAGCCGGAGGGGGCGTCTACCTTTATATGTCTATGCTTCCAAGCAGCATGGTGAGAGTTTTGGACAGAGGACAGTGGCTTCTCTAGCAAACGGGAATCTCAATAGTTGATCTGTGGCATCACACTTAACCTGCAGGACCCTCTGATTGTCTTCTGACTCCAGTACTCTCTTCATAAAGGGAAAGATAGCAGTCTTAATATATGTACTGTAAGCGTTTGTCGTGTGGCAATTACAGTAATTGTGTGACAGACAGTCTGTCAGAGACCGAAAAGTAAAACTACATATTACCTTAAGCTTTATCTTGAAAGGAGAACAATGAAAAGGCATATCAATCATTTGACCTTGTGCTACTTGATCACATCCACTTCCTCTTTCTTTTCTTATTTTTTTATTGCCCTTTTTCTCCCTAATTTAGTCATTATGCGAATTAGTTCCTCCCCACACACATTTGTGTATTGTCACTGCTGTTGTATCCTACTGACTCACCTGCTAGTGAGGAGCCCCCACCGGAAGGACACATAGCCTTCGTCCTACTCCTCCCGCCCAACACTCCCTGCTGACAGGTTCCGCCCCCAGCCGTTAGGAATACAGTTGCAGTGACAAATATCACCCTCGCCGCCCGGCTTCCCTCCACCGAACTAGGGCCAGCTGTGTTCGTATATAGACGCTCGATAAAGCTGAATGCACCACGGTGGATTCACATCCATAACCTCCGCAGTGTTGGGCAGGTACTTTACCACTGCACCGCCCGAGCGCAGTGGTTTAAATTAATTTAAAAGAAAATGGTATCACCCACCCTCTGTGCTATTGGAGTCCTACCATTTTATGTTACCTGGGAGTGGAATGAATTGAAATGGACTGGATAAAATCCAGGATCAAACCCCGCATAGCATTTCTAGCCTAAACCCCCATGCTCCAATGCAGGCAAACTCAATCCAACAGAGGAAAACCGATTTATAAAGAATACAATTTTTGTCTTCACCCGGCAGACTGAAAAGAATGATGCAAATGTGTGTGTCAGAGGAAGAGAGAGAGTGTGCACTTTCCTCCAGGGCTTCCAAACTCAAGCAGAAGTGTGGGACTTCACTATAAATGAAAGCAGCAATAAACTGTGGCTGAAATAAAATATACCTTCAATGAGTTGACAAGAATAACTTCCTAGTTGTATGATTCACTGATGCTCTGTCTGGAGTAAGAGAGGTATCTTCCCATTAGAACCAAGGTTCAGCCCAGTGTCCTGGCCATGACAAAATAACGAGACCTTACCATACACACCTTATGTCCTAACACTCCTTATGATGTTGCCTATTCAGATAGATGCTAGCTACTGTATGTTATTTAGATAGATGCTGGTTCGATGTCGACCTGTTATCTTCGTAACTTTATAGCATACTCTAACGACTTCACCATTTACCATGTTGTTGGTTGACTAGGGTTCATGGCACTCACTCTCACCTTGCACTGTCTGCTAAATACCTACATCCTAATTGTATATTGTGTGAGGCTAGCTCTAAAGTCACGATAGTGTTGTATAATACAGTACAACTACAAACAACCACTTAGGAAAACATACACAGTTTGACCTGTAGCTCATCTGCAAACAGCGAAGATCATAGCCAAGGTCTATATTTATCTATATTTATTATTTGTGTGAGAGAGGAATAAAATAAAGCAGGCAGCAGAGAGAAGAACATTGAAAGGTAAAGTAATAATAATCTGCAGGGTTGTCAGACACCCCAGCAGACAATATCTCTACAGATACAAGCCTTTATTACCCGGCAGCTCCATAAAACCAAATAAGCCCTATCTGGAGAAGAGCAGCTGCATGCGCGTGTGCGTGCGTGTCTGTGTAAGCATGTATGTATGCTGTGCAGATGCATTAGTGCATGTGCCCAATAAGCTAGAAAAGCAACTACTGGCCATTTTAAATCAATGTGGAAGCACCCTGGTCAGTTGTACACCACAGGTAAAAAAGAACACACGCAGAGTGCTCTCGTGCTGCTCTCAGCTGCCAGGAGGTGGCAGAGAGCAGG